>NC_056730.1:168172-373172 GCF_019279795.1 Protopterus annectens | reverse complement strand
TTAACAATGGCCAGACAATACACAGGCCTCTCACATGTACAGTTCACTTCAGAATGTATAGCGAAACAAGTCCAAAACACTCAGGAACCAGCACAGTGATGTGAACGTATTTTATTAAGGACGTTTTCGCTCCTCAGAAAAAAGGGAGCTTCTTCAGACAAGTTAAAAAAGCGCCAAACCACTTTTTAAATACTAAAGGTTTTGATTACATGATGTCATATCCTTAACACCCAGGATATTCAACAGTACACCTTTAAGTATACAGGTAACTAAGTTAAAAGCGCTCAATATAAACTGACATCCCCAATCAGTAAAAAACTTCAATTTTACACTTTAAAAATCTTCCTAAAAGGAATAACTTTCCTTACATTAAAAAACTATAAAAAGAGCTTAAATAATACACACAACTCCTTTAAAACAGCTAGTGTACCGTCTGGATGAATTAGGTAAAATTATCCGTTGTGCCCAAGTAACCTATATGTTATGAGTTGACAACATTATTCCAAAATGCATTTAACCTAAGTAATACATTTAAAGAAACCTATATATACAAAGTCATTTAAACTTAGCCGAAACTAAAGTGCAGATCGCTCCTAGTGTAATTGTTGAAAGGAATGATATACAAGTTTAATTCCTTAAGTAACTTTTGTATTTTAAAATAACAGATGTTACAGGCTTCGTTCAATCCCGGGGGGGAAAGGCATTTAAAAGCAATTGCCATTCTAACTCTTTGATTTCAAGTAAGAGTGATTGAGGGCCCCCCCTAATTCCAACTTTAACTGAGTCAATCCCCATAAAGCAAAAACTATGCCCAACATGGTCTAAGACATGCTTCGAAAGGGCATTATCAGTTTTTTTGTTTTTTATGGCATAATTATGCTGGTAAACCCGGTCCCGCAACCTGCGGTCCGTTTTACCAACATAAAAGGCCGAACAACAGTTGCAGAATGCAATGTAAACTATTGACCTAGTGTCACAACAGATCTTATGTTTGATGTAAAACTTTTCATTTCTTATAACAAAAGAGTTACCTGTTTTTAATAATCTACACCAGTTGCAAGTACCACAGGAGAGTGTCCCAATTTGTCTAGATGGCACATATGGGTAGTCTCCTGTTTGCAACAGTTCTTTTAAGTTTTTACCCCTCCTAAATACAAAAGTGGGGAAAGGACCCAAAATTTCAAATAAATGGGCATTATTTAAAATAAAATGCCAGTTCTTCTTAATGATGGAGCACATATTATCAATATGTTTATTATGTGTAATGATAAAACTGATTTTGAAATCCTGAGTTGAAGGAGTTTTATCATGATCAGGGCTACTAGTTACTTGAAGAAAGGGGCCAGATTCGCTACAATGTGTAGGTATTCCCAAGGATTCAGTAGTGAGCGAGGTGCATTGTTTAGTACCTTGAAGAAGTGGTTGATAAAACCCCGAAGCTCTTTTAAAAAAAACTTCATCAATTAAACTATCTAAAAGTTCACAAGGGTAACCCCTATTCAAGAACATGCTCTTAAGTGTAGAACATTCATCTTCAAAGGCCTTTGGAGTATTACACATATGTGTAGCCCTAACTAACTGCCCTTTAACAATGGACTTTTTTTGTTTCCAAGGGTGGTTGCTGGAAAAGTGTAAAAAGGCATTACAATATGTGTGCTTCCTAAAAATACTAGAAAGGATTCAATTGTTGTGGAAATCTTTAACAAGTTTGACATCCAAATAGTCAATCTCGGTAACTGAAAAGTGATGGGTAAATGTTAAAAAAGTACATGATTCATTCATGTTCCCCATCAGATTTATGGCGGTCTCAGAATTCCCTTGGATGAGAATAAAAATATCGTCTAAAAAACGGGTAAAAAATGTATTACTTAGGTTAAATGCATTTTGGAATAATGTTGTCAACTCATAACATATAGATTACTTGGGCACAACGGATAATTTTACCTAATTCATCCAGACGGTACACTAGCTGTTTTAAAAGGAGTTGTGTGTATTATTTAAGCTCTTTTTATAGTTTTTTAATGTAAGGAAAGTTATTCCTTTTAGGAAGATTTTTAAAGTGTAAAATTGAAGTTTTTTACTGATTGGGGATGTCAGTTTATATTGAGCGCTTTTAACTTAGTTACCTGTATACTTAAAGGTGTACTGTTGAATATCCTGGGTGTTAAGGATATGACATCATGTAATCAAAACCTTTAGTATTTAAAAAGTGGTTTGGCGCTTTTTTAACTTGTCTGAAGAAGCTCCCTTTTTTCTGAGGAGCGAAAACGTCCTTAATAAAATACGTTCACATCACTGTGCTGGTTCCTGAGTGTTTTGGACTTGTTTCGCTGTGTTTCTGAATTGTTTAGTTCCTGTTTGCCTTCTTCAGAATGTATAGGCTCAGTACTCATATTTAAGGCCTCTTCCCTGACATGTCTGTGGGTGTACTACATCACTGGGATGGTAGCAGGAATGAAGTCAATAAAATAATGGTAATAAATACATCTGCACCTGATTGACATCTGGACAAAGCCTGACATTATTTTGGGACAGAGGCACAAACACAGGGGTAGATTGGACATACTGCTGTCATGCATTGAGACAGTTGCAGATGTCACTGGGTTTGTTGTAACATTCTTTATGAGGAATATGGCGTTAGTAATACCAATAAATATGAGTATTTACTGACTACATTCCCCAGAGTCCACGACTGATTTACCAAGGACATCAACTGTCTGGGGAACAGACAAAACATAAAAAGCAGACATGTGGCCAGTCTGTGGACAGCATGCCAATGGAGAGGTATGTCAGAGACATATCCCTGTGAGCCGTGAAGTCACTCACTAAATGCATGTCCACACAAACCTTGTCAATCTATCAATCGACCATGTGTAAAACAGCACTGATGACATAGCATCTGCTCACAAATCTGGGAATATGTCCCCCATGTTGTTTTGCATTCTCCACATGTCCTGTCCTGTGATGTATTGCCACCTACTGTATGTGAATCTGTAGGCCACCACCTCTGTAATGTCCCTCACACAGGCAAGGAAAAGGGGCAAGGCCCACATGAAGGAATGTCCCATATGTCGGAACTAGCAGCAGTATTCAGGCCCACAGCACAATACAATATGGGCACCTGCATAATGGTATGGCTGTAGCAATACCTGACATCTGCACATCTGTACAGAGGACAGACAGAAAGTAGATAGCCAACAGGTTATGCATTAAGATGAATGTTTTGAAAGACAGAAGTCTGAAACTGAAAGGTATGCCATTAATACATGACAGCAGTCCTCGATGACATGTCCAAAAAGCAGTAGTCTACAGTTAATATCAACATATCAGATCAATATCCAATAGGAGATACATAAAACATACAGCTCAAACACCAAGAACAAGAGAGTCAGTACTCAGAGTCCCAGCTTTGCATGCAGGGGTGTATGGTTCTAGTACTACAATCTGCAATCTACTCTTCCTTGGAAAAGCACTGTTAGAAGTACTAATGTAATGATACAATATGTGTTAAACTATATTTGTCAACCAGTGCACTGTAGCTAGTGTAACTTGCAAGTGTGACTGCATATAACCTGGGATACTACCCATGTACGAAACAAATACAAAGAGAAAAGATTGTGGTACTACCCATGTATAACCAGCTGTCCCATACAGTATACTCACACTCCTTGCTACTACAATGACAGCACATAGAAGCATGTTATGTACAGGAAATTAAATACACTTATTAAAGATGCTATTTTATCAGACTGGAATGTGATCACTGGTTACCAGGGATGTTATGCTTAGCAGGTTTCAGCATTTCTTAAATATAAATGCTAAGCAGATTTGCACAGTGGTAAATGAAGCCTACACTCTCTAAGCGCCTATTCCTTTAACCATACGTTAGCACCACTTACCATCACAGAAACCTGTGCAAACATGCTTAAAGCTGCTCAAAATTGCCTTAACTCATTCACTCCAGTGGAGCTCAGGAAGTTTCCAATGTAACTTCCATTGGGCGGACCCTATGCTTTTTGATTGAATCAAATTATGTCCTCACATTTCAAATAAATGTTCACATCTCTGGAATCATAGGGATTATGAAAGGAATATGAATGGCAAATCCTTCAGCAGAAAATAATTGTATAGTGGTAGTTTTCTTTTAGGTTCTGGGTATTAAACTGAATTTTATAAGTCACAGTAAAGACAGTAACTATTACGTCTGTAATATTTTGCAAAGAACTTACAACATCTTAGCAACCATTCAAGTTGTCAGCTGCATTTTGTTCATCTAGCTGATAGCTTTCATATTAGGCTAAGGAGATCTGTCTGTGTTATTTGGTTGTTGAGATATTTAGAAAAACATGAAAATTATATCTATATAAGTTAATATCATAAAAACAACATTTAATATATATTTACCTGCACTAGACAGAGGTCAATTATTAATGCAGTTAAGTTTGCCATTTTGTCAGCTTTAAGATGAAATATTTTAAAACATTGTACATAGCATGATTTTAGAATTATTGATGTAAATATGAACAAGCAATATTTGACACCTGGAGGCCTCAGTAGAAGTTAACAGCAGATGCACCTGGAGAGGTGTAGATATGCTCTAGAGAGAAGAATGAAGGTCAGCAGGACTAAGACAGAATATATGTGTGTGAGTGAGTGGGAGGATAGAGGAATGGTGAGGATGCAGGGAGTAGAGGTGGTGAAGGTGGATGAGTTTAAGTACCTGGGATTAACAGTTCAGAGTA
Organism: Protopterus annectens; assembly: GCF_019279795.1. Taxonomy (NCBI): domain Eukaryota; kingdom Metazoa; phylum Chordata; order Ceratodontiformes; family Protopteridae; genus Protopterus; species Protopterus annectens. Next base: position 368,430 of record NC_056730.1, on the reverse strand, counting down.
ATGGTGAGTGTGGAAGAGAGGCGAAGAAGAGAGTACAGGCAGGATGGAGTGGGTGGAGAAGAGTGTCAGGAGTGATTTGTGACAGACGAGTACCAGTAAGAGTGAAAGGGAAGGTCTACAAGAGGGTAGTGAGACGAGCTATGTTATATGGGTTGGAGACAGTGACATTGACAAAAAGGCAGGAGTCAGAGCTTGACATGGCAGAGTTGAAGATGTTAAGATTTTCACTGAATGTGAAGAGGATGGATAAGATTAGGAATAAGTATATTAGAGGGTCAGCCCAGGTTGGAAGGTTTGGAGACAAAGCCAGAGAGGCAATATTACATTGGTTTGGATATGTGCTGAGGACGGATGCAGAGTATATTGGGAAAAAGATGCTAAGGATGAAGCTGCCAGGTAACAGGAAAAGAGGAAGGCCTAAGATAAGGTTTATGGATGTGGTGAGAGAGGACATGCAGGTGGTTGGTGTGACAGAGCAAAATGCAGAGGACAGGAGGAAATGGAAACAGTTGATCTGCTGTGGCGACCCCTAACGAGAGCAGCTGAAAGAAGAAGAAAATATATATATATATATATATATATATATATATATATATATATATATATATATATATATATACACAACCACATATAAATATATATATATATATATATATATATATATATATATATATATATATATGTGTGTATGTATATATATATATATATATATATATATATATGGGTCTAGGACTCTTGCACGAATGCACTTTTTACTGAATCGCGAATGGTCGGGCATACTTACGCAGAAATGTTTTTCACCGAAACAGCCTTTTCACGTAAGTATGCCTGTTGTGCCAGTTGTAACGACAGTGCATACAGGAGAAAATTCCCTTTTCCCCACTGTAGTACGATCTTGGAGTAAGAAAATTAAAGTGGGGGGTGTGGGCGGTGCAGGGGGGCTTGCCCCCCCTGCATAAAAGTAGATTTAATGTGTTTTTTTTTTTTTAACACACTTTAGCAAAAGCGCTTTTTCGGTGAAAGCGCTTTCGTTAAGGTGTGTTCGGTGATAGTGGATTCGGAATGTAGAACTTTTGTTCAACAGTCCTAGATATATATATATATATATATATATATATATATATATATATATATATATATATATATATATATATATATATATATATATATATATATATATATGCATATATATATATATATATATATATATATAGATATATATATATGTATATATATATATATCTATATATATATATATATGTATATATATATATATATATATATATATACATATATATATATATATATATATATATATATATATATATATATATATATATATGCATACATGTCCCAAAATGCCCATACAAACATATGCTGCTGATAGACCACCCATAACTAGGGCAGCATGCTCAGCTGGATACAAAAGCAACCATGACACTCTCTTCTGCCCCCACAGTTCAAGTAAATAAGTGAACAGTACACTGCTACAAAATCATGATAGGCCATACACAGTGGCCAGACATACAACAACCTCTTAGCAAAGCAAATAAAATGTCTGAACATAGCAAAGAAAAATACAACCAGCCAATAATTCACACATGTTTATTATACTCTGATGCCTTGGCTAAAGCCTTCAAGGAATAAAACGTTGCCAGAAATATATGCCTTAATCACAAGAAGCAATTAACACCTAATTACATAATTAAATACACAGCCTCCAGTTACACTCCTCATTTAACCCCCTACGGGATAAAATCTCACAGTTAATATTAATATATTCACTCTTTATATAACAATTGTCCTTTTATGAATATTTCATCAACTGAGGAACATACTTTTGCAAAAACAGTACCTTGGAACCCACTACTGTCCCCATGGTGAGATTTATTCAAATGTACGGCTACAGAACTGTAATCTATCTTATCAGTAATATGTCTCACATGTTCTAACAGCCTAGTTTAAAAACACGTCTTACTGTCTCCCACATAAAATATGTTACAAGGGCATTTAAGGGCATTCTTTATACACCAACCTCTTGAATATACAGACTTCAACATGTTTTCCAGCCTTTTCCCTCAGCAGGAATTACAGCACTAAATAATGATAGACCATTATACCTATCAACCTCCTACTGTATGATATCTGGACAAAGCCTGACATAATTGGTGGACAGTGGCCCAAATACATGGCCACACTAGAAATATTGCTGTTATACACTGAGAAAGTTGCTGATGTTACAGTGTTTGTTGTAACATTTCTTTTCTGAGGTATATAAAGTCAGGAAAAACAAATGGATGTTACAATTTACATAATGCAATCAACAAAGTATACTACTGATTTGCCAAGGGCAACACCTGTCTGGGGAACAGTCCAAACATAACAGGCTAACGTGTGGCCATTATGTGGATGGGCCTACAGTTGAGAGCTATGCAGAGACAGAACTTTGTCAGACTGAAACTCATGCAGAAATAACAGGTTCAGACAAACTCTGTTAAACTAGCACTATTCCAAACATACAACAGCAATACTCACATTCTGCCCTTAAGTCTTGAACCTTCTCCACCATTTAGTTGGCTTGTCTTCTCAAGTCTTGTATGAGGTAATAGCTGACACAACTCCAGGATGTCTTCCTCACAAGTAAGGGAAAGGGCCAATGCCCACATGGGGTATTCATTTATAGGAGTGTGTTGCCATGACATTGGCTATTGGAAGAACTACACAGCTGCTCTGCATGCAATTAGCAAGTGGGGAATCCCAACAGGTGCACATGCCGTCACCTGGTCATGACCATCACCTACAAAAGCCACGCTGCTACCTATTCAAACCAGCTCTATCCCTATAGTGGAGAGAGAGAGAGAGAGAGAGAGAGAGAGATTTTAGGCTACGTCCAGATGTGGTGCTCTGAGATGTTGCGAGGTGGGATCACAGCTCAGGAGCCTGACTCACCCTGGGAAAGGACAGCTCATATATGACAACTGCAGGGGTGTCTATCAAACATTTGATATTGTGCCACGGCTAGGCCAGTTAATGGGATGTTTTCCATATCCATGTTACCTGTGATTATGAGTATGACACATTTGTCTTGTAAAGCTAAGAGACCTATTGAGGGCATATGCATAGTAAAGTACTGTTGTAGATGTGTGTTGAACTGCATGTGATATATTGAATTAATAACATTCAACTGTACAGTGTTCTGCTGGAGAATAAGCACATTTGTGACTGATATCTGTAGTCACATACACATATACCTGCGTTATGTCAGCCATACTACTGGCAGGTCTGTGAGCAAAGACATTCTAACATAATAGCCTAGTTATGACTGTTGGACATCTTCCAGGTTATCACAATGATGTCAAAGCCTACCCTGCAATCAACGTACTAATGTATGGTGCAGCTATATTAATACAATAACAATACCGATGTCCCTTTTGACACCCATTTATGTGTGCCATTGTCCAGACGTACTGCTATAACAGGTTGAGAAGTATGATTGAGCAGCAAGACTGTAAATACAGTGTACCATACTAACATAGAACAGAAATGTATACCAGGTATCCCCTGAGCACATGTATGTATGCATATGTTCAGCTGGAAGGCAGAAAACTAATCACATGGGTTTCATGCAGTCAGATACATAGGTTGTGCATGTTGCACGTGTGTGATATCAGTGTCACCGCATACAACAGACATAAATGTGTACAGCTACTGGTTGTTGCATTGTCCTGACACTGATATGGGTACTTGAGTAGGCACGATTATCAGGTATTAATCAGAGAAGTGTCCAACTGTGTTATTACCCTCTGTCTATGCCTACCATTACCAGCTATATCAACACCTATATACAGTGGATATCACAAGTGTACACACCCCTGTTGGAATGCCAGGTTTGTGTGCTGTATGACAATCAGACCACAGAAGATCATTTCATAATGTTTCTCATCCTGAATGTGACCCCTAACCTGTACAGTTCCATTGAAATAAAATTAAAGGTATTTGTAAGAAGGTGAGCAACTATTGCCAAGTGAAGATGTGCCATGATGTTAGAGTCCAGACCAAGACCGATGAATGCTGTAACCATCTCAAGAGGTGCATACACAACATATCAGTTTAAGGGTGTGCACTCTCATTCAACTGGCTTATTGTATTGATTATTATTTCTATATGTTTTCACAAACCTGATTGTTATGTTTTCAATTGAATTGTAAAGACTATAGGTCACATTACAGGTGGGAATTGCTTTGAAATGAGTTATTGTGGTGTCATGTTCCAATTGCACAAATACCAGGCATTGTAACAAGGGTGTGTACCCATTGTATCCACTGTAGCTTTATGGACTCATCAGTACCTGACCTGTATAACCAGCCTTCACTAAGATAGAGTAATCCCCTTGGGTGGACAGCAGCAATACACAAACCACATAATAGGTTGCTACATTGGCTGTACAGGGACACATAGGTGCAGTTAACAACTTGAAAGCAAGTCCACTTATATCTGAGCAAGCATGTAAGTTCACAGGTGACATCTTGTAAGGCTGACTATGAATACAAATCAGACATATCTACACCACCAAGGACAATTGCAACTGTGTCTCCACATATGTTGTAAGTCTCAGAGGAAACAACACAATTCACCCTGTACTGGAGGTAAAGAACATCTCATACACACATGCCATGGATATAGGCAACCTGCATCACACAGGTTAGGTGGTAACATCGCCACCCTGTCCACCCCATGATATGGGGATTATGCAGTCAAGTGTCCAACAATGGGGGCAATAAGATAGTTCAGGGACAAGAGTGTAATACAAGCTGCTATAGCCATGATAGCTTGGAGGGTTATGGTGTAGAGTGGATTATTTGCAAGTAATATCCACTATTGATGTGCATTTTGACAACCGTATGAAGTCCTGTGACCTCTTTCCTGTTTATGTCTTCCAGTAAACATGCAGTGTGCTCAACTACCAGCATTCTCTGTTGGGGAAACTGACATCATCACCCAATATGTGATTGTACATTATGCCCTGTTACTTGGATGGAGAGCAGGAGATGTGTGGGAGAGGACCGCCCTGTGGAACAGTGTGGTCCACATGGTAAATGATGCCGGCCTGCACAGCAGAACGTATGAGCATGTGCAGCATCGAGCCACCGACCTCATCTGCCATGCCCATCAATGGGCTACTGCTGTAGTGAGGGACTGGCTAGCCACAGATGGGGGCCCAGCCATCCAGCCCCCACTGACACACACTGAGGAGATCCTTGCCAAACTTGGGGCACCAGCACAAGCCATGAAGCTAAGGGAAGCATTGTGGAGGTGGGTTGCACAAACACACACACACACACACACACACACACACACACACACACACACACACACACACACACACACACACACACATACACACTGGATGAGGAGCGTGCAGTTAAGGGCCCAGTGTGGATTAGTACACTAATGTGTCAGACATACATGTATCTGTATTGTATCAACATCCATGTGTCAGGTCCAACTGCAGTTGTGGATGGGGTTTTCTAATGCACAGAGGTGCACATCTATGGTGAGGACAGGACATTGTGTATTATTGCGATTAGTACTGTAGATGTGCAGACATGCTGCATCCATCCTCTACCAAGGCCACATGTGAGTCTGCTGCCAATAACTCCCTCTCACAACTACCTAGGACCCTTTGGTTTGCATATGGGACATCAGCCTGAAGCTTGTGAGTATGCAATTTACCATGCACACAACCATCAGTAATAGCTATATTGCTTTATATAATAGCTATATTGCTTTTTGTGCATGTTCACGCGTGATGGGATTAACTGGATTGCATCATAGTGGTCACCACTGGGACCTATCTGATGTCAATTCAACATTCCTGTAGCATACCTCACAACTTGTCAGTGCCAAGATGTCTAGACAGAGGCCAGCAAAATGGGATGGACAAACGGCCTAAGGTAAGGACATGTGTGACACATTAATGGTATACAGTGGATATAAATTGTGCATACATCCCTGTTAAGATGCAAGTTGTTCCTGTTACATACTAATTATGACCACAATATGTTAGTCCACACCTCTTCCAGCCTTTAATGTGACTCTTAACAGGAACAGTTCACTTGTAAATCCAAGCATCTGGACTCATGTATTGCACCTACAAGGCTGGTCACCTGTGAGGATGGCAGATGTCGTATCAGCATGATGTTTCAGTCAGGTATGACACCTCATGCTGCCATATGTGTCAGTACACTCACTGTGGCCTTTTTGACTATAATATCACATACATGGGCATTATTAAGGCACACAGATCACTTCCAACCATGTATAGGTTGCAAACGTATGGATATTCTAGACACTTCTGTACAGAGGGCAGTACAATGGTTTAACCTGCTGCATGTGAGGCAGATGCTGTTACCACACTATATAAAGTAATGGCAGCGGGAGGTTGTCACCAGCCGTGTATGGTATACACATCAGAATGGTATAAGCCACACAAGCTATGATCATCTCACACACAAGCAGTTGCCAGCATTGGGATTAGAACTGCTGCCTATTTAGGTATTCCTACTATAGTGCTATGCAGTTATCATATGCACCACAGAGCTTACACATTTCCCCCTATTCCAAAGGTACTTCTAAGGTGGATGACATCAACAGGACTACTAAATTGGAGTGAGGGGAAGTGCAAAGGGTAGTACACTGGTCAAAAATGGGGTAACTTGCACACTATATTATTCTCACACAAACACAGCCAAGCAGTTTCCAGTAGGGTGCCAGTTATTGTTACTATAGTACTATGCAGTTATCAGATGTGCCATAGAGCTGATGCATTTCTATTTAGTCCAAAGGTACTTCTAAGGTGGATGACATCAACAGGACTACTAGATGGGGCTAGGGGAAGTGTGAAGGCTAGTACACAAGTCAAAAATGGTATAAGCCAGAAAGTACATGATTTACACACACAAACACGTGCACACACACACACTCACACACACACACACACACACACACACACACACACACACACACACACACACACACACACACACACACACACACACACACACACACACACACACACACACACACACACACATATGCATTCCAGTTTTGGCATTAGAACTCCTGCCTATTTAGGTATGTCTGCTATACTATTACGTACTTACCGCACACACTACACAGCTTACTGAACTTTCATATGGCCAAAGCTGCTGATAACTGCACAGCTGCGGTAAAGTATTACAGGTGGCAGACAGTCTGCCTTCTGTTCCACCCGTACATCATGCTAGTTCGTTCTGTCTTGCACTTCAACTAGCATTATGGCTTGGCACTTCACCAGGTTATTGTATCAAGAAGTGTGGCACACCTGGGAGCCATCAGCAGTACTTGTTCATCACAGATGTATCCCCAGTACATACTAGCTATGAACACCCCTCCTGACATGTTTGAAGGGCAGTTTTCTGAGCTGTCACCCATTAATTGGGTGCACTTGTCCATTCTAAGGCACTGTTGGAACTGCCTCATGTACACAGACAACCCTTCCTCTAAACTCCAAATGTTAAGACCTGTGAGTGTTACCCATATATCACCCAATGTGGACATATGCACTCTCCAGCATAGACTGGACTAGTAGGTCAAGAGAATAAGATCAACACCTGCACCGAACCATGTGGAACACGAAGCTCACCATGACATCCACTTTGACAGCCATGACATACAGTGAAAAGCCACACACCCACCTTCCCAGAGGCACTCAATGGACATTTACCCAAACAGCACAGACCAGCAGGACAGACATCCACTTAGACAATATGACATGGCACATGCCAGGGGACACATATTCAAACTATACTGTGTGCCCCTCAACCTAAGCTCCTAAGGCTAACCACCGTGCACAATACAGTGATCATGGGCAACTCAGTACTGAGGCACACACATATCCCACTCATTATGTTGAATATGGAGCAAGTAACAGCCAAATATCTATCACATGCCAGCATCCAACACATGACACAGCCAGTCATGGCACTCCACAACTATAAGTATCACTCCGTATCCATGTGGATGTGAATTAATTGGGACGCACCTCCCTGAACTACATGACAAGAGACATGGTTGAGCTCTGTTCTTAAGTGGTCCATGCAGGTGTGACAGTAGCCCTTTGAAGTGTACCAATGTCACCCAGAATGATGCTGCGGTACTATCAACAGATGACTGACTGCAAAATTGGCTTACGTGTTTTGTGTCATTATCATGGCATCCAGTACCACATGATTGACAGAATCCAATGACTTGCTACAGATGTTCTACATCTGTCACCACTGGGTTTCCTGGTACTGGCTAAGTGTCTTGCTACCCCTATGATGTCTTATTAGGCAGTGTTCCTACACCATAACAGCTAGAGATGTATGCAATCTGAGAGTCATGCTGCTCAACAGTAGAGATCTAACTGTCAGGATGCAGTCACTCAAAGCACCCGTTGGAGTGGAGGGCACATGTCTGCTGTAATGGAGAGGTGGTTCACAGCAGCAGACAGCAGACCTGCAGTATCATGCTATGATGCATTCCACAGCTGTCAGCCCCCAAACATGGACCACACCACACCTCCACAAGTGGTGTTGTCTCCATATTCATTATGGCTAGGAACACATCCAGACTAGTATGATAACATAATGCATTGGAGAAAGTTCCAGTACAACTGCCTTGGGTTAATAGTGCAATCCAGACCATAGCCTATGGGTCCACATCTATGTCCATAGACTGTCAATGCAGATTCCTCAACACCCTACCATCTATGATGGTCCAGAACCACACTGACATAGTATGAGTCTTCAACTATCCCTCGATCACCTGGGGAAAGTAGCCAAGTGCCAGTACAGTGGCCCAACACTTCTGGGATTCATTATTTACAATTCCCTTGACCAGCTCATACTGACCCCTGGTAGAGGATGCAATGACCTTGACCTGTGTCGACTGCTTAAATATGGGACCATTGCTCATCCACCAATGTCAATCCCTGCATGGTGAGATCCACACAGGCTGTAATCAACATGGAACTCAACACGTCAGCCACACCCCCCACAAAGGTAACCACCTTGCAAAATCTCTCCAAAGCTGACTTTGCAGCCATGAAAACAGGGGTGGATGTCTTCACTCCACCCATGGCAATGGTAAATAGCTGTATGACTGTGGAATCATACACATATGCACTGTACAAACAGGTACATGAATACATGATACTAGCCAGAGCCATCAGAACCCAGATACTGTCCTCCAAACAATGGGAGACAATGTAATGGTCCCCTGCCATTACTAAGGTGTACATCAGAAGGAGGACATTATTGCAGAGAAAGGTGGTCTCCCATGACTGTTGAACTCCTTTATTAGCCTCAAACACAACTTTGGATCCCTCATGGAATCCCCTATAGGCATCTATGATGGCAGACATGCAGCTGAAACTGACGACAATCACAACAGCCTTTGATAGTTACATCAACAACCTCCACAGAATTAAACACAAGTTCTGTGAGTTACTGCACAATGCTAATACCTATCCTGAGACAACAGATGTTGGCCGCAGTCTTGGAAACACATTCAGTGACAACTTTACCCCTCTCTCCCCCCACAAGTGAAGTGCTGAGTGAATGTGTTCTCACATGCTGTATCCCATTTCTGTGCTAGGCATCTCTGTGTCATCAGGATGTGGCCCTGCAGCAAGACCATGGGGTAGGGCAGTGTGGTAAAACATCCACCATGTCAAAGGCATGGTACAGTATGTGCACAGAAATCCCCAGTCTGTAACACAGTGATTGCATATGCCTCACAGATTATAGGGCTGAGGGTTGTGCATAGGTATATGCTGATTTACATTTGTTGTAAAATGGAGAATGGTATGTGTTGTGGTTTGGACACACCTCCAATTGCTAATAACCACAGCCACATGGGATATTCCTCAACCAAACACACTGAGATTACTACACACACACACACACACACACACACACACACACACACACACACACACACACACACACACACACACACACACACACACACTTACTAGTACTGAGATCCATTGCATCATTGCTTGCAGGTGTCCAGTGGGGAATATGGCAAACGGGCCACTGTACACATTGATTGGGCTACTGAGGGGATGGAACATGGTGCCATGTCCTTTTACTTGCTTGATAACACACACTCATTCAGGAGATGTAACACATCAAAGTACTTTCTTATGTCAGTGGCACTGTTGTGGTCAACAGGCAGCTATCAACCTGTGTTTCCCCCATTCTGTTATAACAATGTCACTGTTCAGTGGACTACCACCAATGTATTTTATGTGAGCCATGGTGTTCCAAAGATAATGGCAGCACATTTCTTGGCATTGAAGTAATGTCCACGGTTCTGACAACAGTCATAGGTGTCAATTGTTCTTTGGGTGTGATGTCAACATCACATGCATTGGGAATGCTACCACCCACCTTACTGTTGTATGCAAACATTATCAGCCAGGTTGCCTTTTCATTCTCATGCACCTCAGAAATGTCTGGTCATCAGTTTGACATGGGGTTCACTGCAGTCACACCATGGGTAATATCTTTGAGGCAATTTGCAAGAGAACTACTGATATAGTGGTTGCTGCCTAGCCAAGTGTGTTTGTGTATAATTTGTGGATGGAGAGTGGTCTCTGATTATTAGAAGGGTTGCCTATATTGTTAACTAATCCATAATTTACATAGTCATTGCCCATGGCACTACACATTTAGGGCTGTGGATTGTCTACACCGACCTCTACTGTGTTTGACAACTGTTGGCCTTGTAATGTGGACAATGGCACATATACTAGGTCCTCAATATAATAATTTAGCAAAATCCACCCCCAATGCATCCTGTTTACACAGTCACACCCTCACACACAGGATACTGATGGCAAACAGACACACACTTGCCTGTACGTAGGTTCAAACTCCTACCTAGCTGTGTACTACTACTACAGTGTTATGCATTTATTGCACGTGCCATGGAGCTTAGAGGATGGATGCTGTCTTAATGTACTTCTAAAGTGAGGAACATCACCAGCCCTTGTAAATACTGGCATTGGGTAATGTAGTGGGTGTGAGATTTCACAAAATATTTTACCCTACACATACATTTATCAGGAGTGAAGTTCAAACTTCTAGCTAACTATGTTTGCAGACCTTTATGTTATGTATTTATCACATGCACTACTGACCTTACATAGTTTAGGGTTGCCAACAGGTACTTCTAAGGTGAATGATATCTGCATGACTGCTAAAGTCAGACACTGTGAAAGGTAGTGGGTGTAAATGGGGCCAACATCTTTAGGTACAGACACATATATGTACATACACGAGATTCAAGCCCCTATCTCTGTAGTTATTGCTACCACATTGTTCCACATTTATCACATGCACCACAGAGCTTATAAGTAGAACATTATCCAAACATACCTCTAAGGTGAGTGGCATCAGCAGCAGTGCTAAAGGAGAAGTAAGAGAAGTGTAGTGAGTGTGAATTGCAACAAAATCAGGTCTCTACAAGCACACTCTTTCACAAACAAGTAGACACATTTTCACAATTGCCAGGATGGGGATTAGAACTCCAATCTAAATAGTTTGCTATACTACAGTATTACACAGTTATCGCAAGTGACACAAAGCTTATATGGTGGGGAGCTGTCCAGAGGTATCTTTGAAGGTGAGTGACATCAGCAACAGTGCTAAAGGAGTGGTAAGGGAAGTGTAGTAAGTGTGAATAGCCACAAAAGCAGGTCTCTACAAAAACACACACACACTTTCTTTCACACAAACACACACATTTTCACAGATGCAAGGACCAGGATTAGAACTCCTACCTAACTTGGTTGCTACACTATAGTTTTATGCAGTTATCACAAGCACCATGAAGCTTATATGCTTAAGAGCTGTCCAAAGGTATCTTTGAAGGTGAGTGTCATCAGCAACAGTCCTAATGGAGGGGTAAGGGAAGTTTAAATAGCCACAAAAGCAGGTCTTTACAAACAAACACATCTTTGCAGTTCCCAGGAACAGGATTAGAATTCCTGCTTAACTAGGTTGTTACACTATAGTATTATGCAGTTATCGTAAGCACCATGAAGCTTATATGCAGGAGAGCTATCCTAAGGTATCTTTGAAGGTGAGTGACATCAGCAGCAGAGCTAAAGGAAGGTTAAGGGAAGTGTAGTAAGTGTGAATGACCACAAAATCAGGTCTCTAGAAAGACACACACACACACTCTCTCACACAAACACATTTTTGCAGTTGCCTGGACCAGGATTAGAACTTCAACCTAACTAGTTTTCTACACTACACTATTACACAGTTATTACAAGCAACACAGAGATTATATGCTAGATAGCTGTCCAAAGGTATCTTCGAAGGTGAATGACATCAGCAGCAGTGCTAATGGAGGGGTAAGGGAAGTGTAGTAAGTGTGAATACCTATAAAAGCAGGCCTCTACAAAGGCACACACACTCTCTCACACAAACATTTTTGCAGTTGCCAGTATCAGGATTAGTACTCTTACCTAACTTGTTTGCTACACTATAGTATTAGGCAGTTATCGCAAGCACCACGGAGATTATATGTTAGAGAGTTGTCCAAAGGTATCTTTGAAGGTGAGTGACATCAGAAGCAGTGCTAAAGGATGGGTAAGGGAAGTGCTGTGAGTGTGAATGGCCTCAACCACATTCATCTAGAAACACATATACACACTCACACACAACTTTACATTTGAGAGGACTGAGATTACAACTGCTACATGGATACTTATTTATACTGTAGTGTTACACAGTTATCATGAGCACCACTGAGACTATAGGGCTGAGGGCTAACCAAAGGAATTTCTACAGTGAATGACATCAGCACATCATGTGATATAGGCCAATGGGATATGTACTGGGTGGGGAAAGGCCTCATAATGGGATTATCTCTGTCACTGTCTGTCTCTCTCCTCCCCATGTCTCTGTGTGTGTATGTTTAGGTTCATAGGTTGATACTAGGCTATCTGCCCTAGGGCATTTATAAGCCTAGCCAGAGTGTGTTTGGCTTTCGCCACCCTTTTGGATTAGTTGACTGTGCCTCTGTCTAGTAGGGACACAGAAGAGATCCCAGGGGTAAACGTACGATCTCCCATCCACTTGTCAAGATTTCTTTTGAAGAGGGTCATTGAGGGGCTCTGCCTAACTTGGATTCTGATTTTGTTCCAGAGTGAGGGGAGCCTCTGGGATATGAATCTGTCCCTCCAGCATGTCCTATTTATTTCTGTGATGAGGTTTAAGTCCTTGGAGCATGTGGCTCTAAGGGATTTGGATTTCCTGAGGTGGAGCATGTCCATCAATTCTGGTTTGGACATGGCTTTATACGTCAGGCACAGATTGCCTCTGAGTAGGCAGTAAGCAACTGAGTAGAGCTGGAGTTTCTTTAGCCTAACTGCATAGGGCATCTGTTTGAGTCCATTGATCCTCTTGGTGAGGTACTTTTGGGGTCTTTCCAGTTGCTGCAGGTGTCGGGCAAGGTACATCCCAAATGGGGCATTGTATTCAATTATGGGCCTGATGAGTGATGAGTAGAAGGGCACAATGACCTCTCCTGATCTAGATGTGAACCCTTTTGTGATAAGGTGGGCTATATAGAAGGTCTTTTTAACCACTTTGGCAACGTGATTGTCAAAGGAGAGATTGCTATCTACTTGGGTCCCCAAATCCCTAATTACTTCTTCCAGATTAATGGATTACCACCTATGTGGTAATTTGTGGGCACTTTGTTTTTCCCAAAGGGGATGACTATGCACTTTTTGGCATTTAGCTTTAGGCCATGGCTCTGGCACCAGTTATCCGTCTTTGTGAGACCCTTTTGGAGGATGCTTGTTTCAGTCGGCGAGTCGATTATGGCACCCAGTTTGCAGTCATCTGCGAACTTGGTCAGCCATAGTCCTCCCGTGTTAATCGGTACCTCAGAGAAATATATACCGAACAAGAGAGGTCCCAGGACTGAGCCCTGTGGGACACCACTTGTAACTGGTTTAGAGACTGACATGGCACCTGCAATTCTGGCCATGTGGGTTCTATCCCTTTGCCAGTTTGCAACCCATCTTGTGACATAGGGGTTGATATTTAAGCTGGTGAGCTTATTTATGATGCCCAAGTGGGGTATTGTGTCGAAAGCTTTTGCGAGGTCCAGGTAGGCTGTGTGGACTACCTTCCCTTCATCTATGGCCTTGGTGACTGTTGCAAAGAAGTTGACCAGGTTCAAGAGGCAAGATCTGCCCTTAACAAAGCCGAATTGGGTAGGATCCAGTGTTTGGAGGTTCCCAATGTCTTTGTTTATGAGTTCCATGATGATACGCTCCATAGCTTTGCAGACCAGGCTAGTCAGGCTTATAGGGCGATAGTTTCTGGGGTCCGTTGTGGCACCATCTTTATGGAGTGAGACCACTGTTGCTGTACGCCATTCCTTGGGTACATATCCTGTAGTAAGGCTGAGATTGAACAGTGACTTTATGTGAGGGTTCAGTTCTTGGAGCTCGTGTAAGACGCAGCCTGGGACACCGTCCGGTCCCATTGATGCTGTGTTTTTTGCTTTGGAGAGGGCACCTCTCAGCTGTGCATCTGTGATGTCAGGGAGGCTACACTCTGTTGGGATAGACATTTGCTCTTTTGGGGGGGAGTTTGCACTGAACCTGTCTGCCAGGATGTTGGCAATGTCTGTGGGTTCAATGTATTTTTTGTCATTTTGCACTAACTCAGAGCATATCTGGGAGTTGTCACCCAGGTTCCTGACATAACTAAAGAAAAACTTGTGATTATCTTTAGCGTCTTGTACAATTTTTCTTTCGAAGCTGGCCTTAGATGATTTTATGAGGGATCATAGTTTCTTGCTAGCACTGATCAGAGATGCCTTCCCTTTTTGGGATTTTGCTCTATCATGTAGTAGCTTCCTCCTTCTGTTGTATAGCTTATTTATGGCTGGGGTCCACCAGCCAGGTCTCCTGCCTTTGGAGGAGTGAGTCTTGGTTTTATTTGGGATAGCACAATCCATGCATTCCTGTAGATGTCCATAGAATGCGTTTGTAAAGGATTCTGTGGTTTGGGCCATATTTTTCCACTGGGCTTTAAAGGATTCCACTTCGGTTTTGAGAAGTGTGAAGTTTGCTTTTGAGAAGTTCTTCACTGTGGTTTCCTTGGCTGGGGGTGGGGACGGGATATGGATGTCCAGTGAGATTAATTTATGGTCAGATCTTACCAATGAGGGGTATACCTCTGGTATGGAACATAGAGTCCCCATGTTGGTGATGATCAGGTCCAATATGTTTTCCCCTCTTGTGGGAGTGGTGACCAGTTGTTCCATAGCATTTGAGTTTATAAATTCTAGGAAACATTGGGCGAGGGTGTTGGGGCTTGAGTAGTGCTCCCAGTCTATGTTTGGGTAGTTGAAGTCACCCAATATGATAGTGTTTGGAGAGACCTTCATATTCTCCAGTGTTCTCAGGAAAGCCAAGTGGAGTTCCTGAGTTTGGGAGGGTGGTCTGTAGCAGGCTACAAACTGAAAGGCAGTTTTGCCCACTGTTAGTTGCACATGGATGGTCTCCTTTGCTTCGTGCAGTGCCACTAACCTGGAGGTGTGGGTATCTTTGATGAATATGGATACTCCCCCTCCTTTTGTGGTTCGGTCCAAGTTTTGGTGCCGAAGAGCATGGTATGTGGTATAACCTGCTAGTACTGGGGTGCTCTCGGGAGCCTTAAACCAGGTTTCTGTTACTGCACAGATATCGATATTCTCCATACTGAGGAGAACCTCGAGTGCGTGCATCTTGAGGTTTAGACTTCTGGCTTTGAACAGCATTACCCTTAGTTTCTTTTTCCTTGTGATGTCTATGGAGGAGGGTTTGTCTTTTGAGCCTTGCCTAAAAAAGGCACTATGGGGGTGGCAAGAGCCTTAGCCAGTATTTGAAAGCCCAGGGGTGACAGGTGCAAGCCGTCCCTAGTGAAGCAACATGGCTTGTCGAGCATGTCATCCCAGGCTGACAGACACTGGATCCCCTTTGAATGACACAAATACTTTAGCCAATTGTTAAAATTGATCATTTTGTCTTTATACTGTGGCATCATTCTTGGTGAGGGTAAGATGCTACTCAAGGTCAGGGTCATACCTGCCTGGGCTACATGATCAGAGAGCTCCTCTATGTCTCTTTTCATGTAGTCCAGGGAGGTACGTCTCAGGTCATTCACACCAGCATGGACAATGATGGAGTCATATTTGTACTTGCTTTGGAGTGACCTGAGTGCTTGTGTTATGTGGCGGATCCTGGCACCCACCAGGCAGCTTACAGTGACCTTCTCCTTGTTCAGCCTGGTGAGTGGGACGTCAGTGTGTCTGATGATAGAGTCACCTATTACAAGTGTATTAGGTGTGTTGTTTAGCCTTAAGGGCTGTGACTGTGTGGCACACTGACTTTGTGAACTATGTGATATGTGGGTATTGTTGTGGGGTAGCAGTTGCTTGGAAGTCTGCTTTGGAGGTCTCTGCTGCTTGGGCAGATTTTTATTTAGAGCCTCCGAGTATGTTTTTGTGTGTTTATTGTTTGGTTTGCTGTTGCGATAGGTCTATGTGAGACTGGATTTGTGGTGTGTGTGGTTACTTTCTCCTCCTGACTGACTGCCAGTACTGGGTTGAGAGCTCAGCCTCCAGTTTGGCTATATAATTGCATCTCTCACATATATTTGAGCTTGTTGGGAGGAGGAGAGGGTGGTCTGTGTACATAAGGCAGTTGTAACATTGCCTCAAGATTCCCAGATTCACCAGCTGGACTGGAGAGTAAACCCGAAACTGACTTTTGTACATGCCAGAATAGTATAAGGAACTACTTTTTGACTGATCAAACAGGACCAATAGGGAGCCAAGTACTTAAAGGGAGAATAAGAGGGTGTAGTGCTTTAGTTTATTAGTGCTTACTTATAAGATTACTTATACAAGCAACTGCAGGGCTTTAGAATGAAAATAGAGTGCTTATTTTGAGATTTAGAACAGTTCTAAGGGAAAAAGTGAAGAGCAGACTCATGGAGCCGGGAATAGTTTAAAACCGTTTAAGCGGCGCTGCCCAATGCTGTGCTATGCGCAAAATCATGCAAAACCGCGCAAATGTGGATTTTAAAGCAGGGAAACTGAAAGATATAGGAATTGACCCAAAAGAGCCAATAAGCTACTAGTTTCAGGGCTGAGACCACTCCTCCAAGGACAGATAGGCTGCTCAAAACTCCCCACTCTCACTGGTGAAGAGAGAAGCTTCCTCCTATCCAAGTAAGGATATGGGCAAGACAGGAAACTATACCACAGTCTGGAATTCAGCAAAATCTGAAATCTGGCATATTATATTATGTTGGCCTTAGATATGTGTGAGTATTCCTATCCAATGTGTGTGTGTCTGAAGTATCAATGGTGTACAATTTGGTGTGTGTACACAGACATCTTCGAATAACCAATATCTGTAGTCCACTGTGCTGTCAGACATGGGCTTCATTTCTCTAAGTGTAGGAGCATGCCCAGTATGACTTCTATATTGAGTGTGTGCATGCATTCCAGGGAGGGTTGGACTCCAGTTCAGGTTTTTGTGTGCTACAGCTACACCTAGCAACCTGTTTTTGCATAATATCTGTAGATAAGTTGCTAATATGGAGACACAATGGGTGTAACATACAGGGGATAGTGTAACTATTGCTGTCTGTGCTGCTTGTTTAACATGGTTGGTTGTAGCATAGATTTTCTGACATATGTACTGTTTTATACTGTGATGTATCATGTCATCGACTACTGACAGTTTTCATTCTTTGCTCACAGTTATTTACCAGGGAAATACAAGATGAATGAAGCTGAGACCAATATTCTGAGGCATAGAGAGTACACATTCTGGCACACTCCTGCCATTGTGGAGGGGTAGCTACCGACAATAGACTGCTGGTTCTGTGTAAATGGTCTAGCACCTTGTTAGTATGCTGGTTGGGGATCCCCTCATTGTGATTTTCTCAACTTCATGGAATGGCCATATCCTGCTGGGGTCATACTTTTCAGCTGTATAGAAAAACTCAGGTTATCCAGAAGCAGGACTTATATATCTGGTCAGTTTACCTTCACATTGTGGTTTACAAGCAGTTTTGTGGCTATTCATTCATGAGTTTGCAGTCAGGAGGTAGTATGGGCAGACATTGGAGTATCAGACTTCACACATTCCATGACATCCATGCTTCTACACCCCCCTCTGTTATTCTCTCCTCTTCCTAACATTATGTAAGCAATATCTCAGAGGTATCCCTAAAGCTGGGCTTTTATTCCAGTAGTATTTATGGCCTGGTCCACAGTCCTTGCAGTAGGACACGGGGAGGCATACTACTGGCATTTGTCAACATTGTCTTGCATTTGTTTTCTGTTTGCTGTGTTAGGTTGTTAGGGCCCCGTACATTGGCATTACGTACATTGGCACTATGGTTGAGGCATGGCCCTTTGCCAGAGGACAGTAGGCCATTTGAGAGTACTGCAGGCCAATTATAGCAGGTCAGTGCATTCTGTCATTCATACATTCCCAGGCTGCAAGCCAGTGGATTACCCTGGGGTGACAGTGGTGAGTGGTTGAGGTGTTCCTGTCAATGCTTCCTGTTCATACTGACCCACTGGTCTGGATGTGATCAGGTTGTTGCTTACAGCTAGGGACACACCTGCATTGCACACCTAGTCATCATGCAGCATCATGTATGTATTCCCATACAGAGATGGGGTCATGCTGTACTCATTCCCTACAGCAAGGATATGACCTGTGATAAACCTATGGCTGATGGTGGGGTGAGCTGAGTGCATGTGTGATATGGAAGCTACTGGCACCTGACTCACAGATATATCTGGGACATTCCCCTATGCTAGCTTGTGTGTGGACATGGGCAGCCTGTCATCACTTTATAACTTTGCCTTTTGTGGTCTGCCAGTGATTTACCAGACTACCAGTATTCCATACTAGAGGGACACTAATGTGATGCTAACCTCTATGTATACTTTCAAAGTTGTGTGCAGTTGACAGTTATTTTATATGCACTCTGTGTATGTTACTTCCAACTGTGTACTGTCTCTATGTATGGGCCCCCCATTCATGGCATGTCCAGTTTTCTGACGGTGACAGATATTGACATCTGGACAGTGAGTATGTACAACTGCTGACATGGGTGTAGCTGAGAAGCAGTGTGGTTGGCACTGCAGTTGTTGGAACATGGCCCTGTCATCCAATGTACTGTACCTAGGCCACTTAGACACAACCATCCAGGGCCACATGCTGACCACTTCCAGGCAATATTAAACATACAACAAACTTACCACACTGACCCCTGCATATTGCATACATGCAGCAATGTAGATTAGGACAGCTCTGGCAATCTGTGCTCCAGTGATATTACTCCTTAAACTTACATGTTACCGCATTTCTACATACGATTGTTGGGGGGTGCACACCTGATGATTTTAAACATTTGCAATGACTGTACTGGTATTTCAGTTAATCTGTTGGCTTCCATTTCCTATTGTATTGTGACCTATCTTGCAGAAATAAGCCATATTGGTAGAGTACACATGTTAGATCTTAATGGTATACATGTCAGTTTCAGACTTCTTAACTTCCAGAACTAAAATGCAACTGCCAGACCTGTTGTAGTATGTCTGTGTGGGTCTGGTGGGGGGGGGGGCTTTTCACCATTGCCATCATTTGGGGGCCTTAGCCCAGCCTTTCTTTATGGTCATCTACACTTGCCCTACTGGGTGAGGCTGGTGGTGGATATGTGACCCTCATTGACATACATGTGTGTGACCTGTTGACACCCACAGTTATTTGGGCCATCACATGTACTGCGGTGGGGGTTGTCACCTTGTGTAGTGCTGCCTAGAATGTTGACACCAGTATTTGTTATGAATTTCCTGCTGTCCCATATAGCTGTCAGCTGTCTGCTGCTATCCGGCCACCCAGTTCCCTTGCATGCATGCATCCATATCATACATACAAGTATGAGAACATACTACTCCATTCAGTAACTGATAGGAAGAGTGACTTACCTTGTTGTTGGGCCATTATTGTTGCTGGGCCAGTATTGAAGACAGTGCTGGACGGCTGACTATGTTGGATGCACGTAGTACACTCCCGATACATGGTAAAGCAGAGGTAGTGTCATGTTTGGCATGACTGTATGTGTGAGTCAAAGAGAGGTATCAGTCCCTGGGTCCCTGCAGTGTCAGTGTTTGTGCTATGCAATGCCTCTTTGCCAAGGTATGGGCATACTGGGCATGCCTCCTTCTACCTAAAGGGGGCAGACTCAGGATGTTCCTTCTCTGAGTCCCTCTGCCTGTGCAGGCCTTGGCAATGGTGAGGGGCAGTGTGGCCCTGCCCTGTGCTATTCCTGCTGCAGCTGTTTCCGCAGGATCATATTGTGCAGCATGGCACATACTATGAACATTTGTGTACATGTAGCTGGAGAGTACTGCAAGGCTCTATAGGATATGTCCAGGCAGCAGAACTGTGACTTGAGCATCCCAAACACATGCTCAGTAATGAACCTGGTTTGTACATGTTCTTCATTATGGTGTTCTTGTTCGAGTGTGTGTGCATTTCTGATGGGTGTCATCAGCCACGGCTCCAGTGCATAGCCAGCATCCCCCACTAGATGGCCATATGGGATGTCCCCCCGGCAAATGCCTGATACAGCTCTGAGCAATGCCAGATATGGGAGTAGTGATAGTGTCCAGAACTGCCAGCACACACATTCAGGATAACACCCTGGGCATCGCACATGACCTGGCAGTTAATGGAGGGGAAGCCTTGTGGTTTATGTAGACTCTACCCTGCTCACCGGGTGGTACTTTGATGTGGATGTGCATGCAGTCTATAGTACCAACTAACTCAGGATATTCTGCTATAAAGTGGAAGAGATGCATACTTCTGGTCAAGGCCTCATGGGTGGTGGAGAAATATATGTGCTTATTTGCATGTGGTGTCATGGCATCCAGGAACTGGTAGAGTACCCTGGATGCTAATGCCTTTGAGACCCCCACAATATCCCCATTTGGTCTTTGGAAGGTACCTGTGGCTAGCATTCTTAAGCCTACACATACCTTGGTATACACTGGAATCGGTTCCCCTCTATTAGTTCTGTCTGTGAGATGTGGCCGTCACAGCTCAACGATTTGTGTAGAATGTCCCTATCCACCCTATAGTGCTCCACTCGCTCCAGCTCATGTAGGCCCTGGTAGGTTACCCTGGGTCTGTACACTCTTCTCCTCCTCCTCACTGTGGGTCAGTTGTCAGCATTCTCCTCCTCACCACCCTCAGTGTGTAGCACATATTGATGGAGTAAAGCAGCAGCAGCCTCTAACATTTTTAGTTAGTTTTGCCAGTTAAAAATCCCCCATCTGTGTCCACCAGTGGTGTAGAGTTTGTGGGGAAAAACAGTCTGTAGGGTGTTTGCATAGTTTATAGCAGTGTGCTGGGCTGCTGCATGTGTAATTGGCTGATTCTGATGCATTCCACCTTCCAGCTATGCTAGTTCTCCTTGATTGCCTTCCTACTGCTGTTTCCCCTTCCCAGTTCCTCCCTATTTAAGCCCCGGAGCGCACTGCACATACCCAGTGCTGAAATGTAACGAGTGCTGCCATTTCCACTTTTTTTTTCTTTTTTTTTTGTTTAAAACTCGGTGCGTGGCATGCACACCTGTTTAGGCAATGTACACAGTGCTCGGGCACATCTGACATCTAAGCTGTGCTTAGCTAAGGGCAAACATGGGCCACAGAGCTCCAATGAGCTTACAACAAGCATGACACACCCCCTTATGAAGTCATTCAGCTCCTACACTTGCACTGTTGTATTGCTGCACTTACACGGTTAGTTACAAGCTGACACTTTAAAGAAATATGTGATTCAGTATAACTCCCCTCATTTGCATTCCCCAGTGTGCAAGTCGTTAGTTACTGCACTAACACGGACCCTTTCCCCTTGACAACCAGTGCTCCCTGGTATTGTTTACATTCTGCATGCCATTGACTATAATGGCAAAATGCAAAATTAACTTAAAATTGACTTTTCTCGTTTTTTTTTTTTTTTTTATTTTCGGCATGATCCCATTTGCATTCCACTGCCCTATGCTTAAATGTCCGAGACTGACCCAAAAAAGTTTAATTTTCATAATAATTAATCACTTTTCAATGCCAATGGCCTTATATTTAGTCATTGGCATGTCTATTGTATATAATACATGCTTTTCCATGAGCTGTCATACCTCCATTTTGTCAGTTGCAGAAA
Source organism: Protopterus annectens (assembly GCF_019279795.1). Lineage (NCBI taxonomy): Eukaryota > Metazoa > Chordata > Ceratodontiformes > Protopteridae > Protopterus > Protopterus annectens. Next base: position 346,073 of record NC_056730.1, on the reverse strand, counting down.
TGTACTCTTTATTTTCTGAATACATTTCTGCACTGACACTGTTCTAGCACGGAAACCTGGCAGCTTGGTGAATTGCAAAATTACCTCATTTGCATGGTTTTCACCAGCAAAAGAGGTGATTTGCATATTTGCCGGTTTTCCGTGCTAGAACAGTGTAGGACCGCTTTTGCACATGAAAATGGCATTATCCTGAATCACTCGGCAGCCATTTTCCATGCTGGAGCTCCTACACTGTTCCTGCATGGAAAAATATGGCTTCCTGAATCCTGGGGATAAACTTATTTTGTTTAATCTGAATGACTTACTGCTCTATGGAAACACTTGGTGGTCCTATAACAGTAATCTCCAAAACCAAAGCAACATGTCAGGCATAATTGCAAGAGGATAAAATGAAATATGGAATAACTACAATAACTTTTGAAAGAGTACACAAGAAAAAGTCACATCAATTTAAAATAACCAGTTGATGAGGTCAATTTGTAAGGTGTAATTACTTACATTTCAATGTGGGTACTAAATAAAAATGATCATTTCCTGTTGCTCTGTGCTCTGCAATCCTACCTAAGAGTGATTCATGAAAAAAACTGCTATTTATTAGGCATAATGGCAGAGCCATGATCATTACAATACTATGACAATGAGGGGATCTGGCACTTCGAGAAGTTCCACCAGTGAGAGTTCAGAAACATTGGGCAGGATTCACGAAGCCTCCGTGTAAGAGTTATAACTCATACACGGAGGCTGCAGTTAAACGGAGTGATGTCAGCATGCTCTGCATATTCATGAGAGCATGCTGAATCACACCTAAGGCTAACACGGTCCATGTAAGACAGTAGGGGGCGTGTCCGTAGGCCGAACCCTGTAAGCGGACACGCCCCCAGAAGAATAAAAGTGCCCAAAGTAAACACCCACGACAGAGTCCATGGAAATGTGAATAAACACAACACAACACATGTCCCCACAGACTACAAACATAAAATTTACAAATGAACATCACATAATTTTTTTTTAAATTGTAAAGATGTTTAACCGTGAGTGCGCTCGTTTGCGCGGGCGTGCCCATAGCGCAGCTACAGTTAGCAGTCAGTGGGAAAGCATATAAGAACTAAATATGCAAAGTAAGCCAAAAAGCAACAGTGTAGCGGTAGATATGTTGGCTGAAGAGCAGGCATTCATGGTTCGAGCCCCCACAACACCAATTTTTATTTTTAGCAAAATAAGAACGAAACAAGTCCCTGACAAATATTTACACATAAAATCACATTTTATGTGAAATGTAATGAAATAGCCCATTTATATTGAAGAAATGTGAGGTAACAAATCAATAAAAAATGCCAGATGTGCCCATAGCTGAGCTACAGTTTAACAGGGTGAGTGCATCTGCCCGTAGGTGAGCAGTGGTTTAACTGGTGCAAAATGAGTGCCCGTAGCTGAGCAGTGGTTTAACACGCTAAATCTATGTGCCCCTAACTGAGCTGAGCGTAATATGCGTGCTGATAGCCAAATGAGGCTTAAACCAGCGTACCCCATTTGCGCGGAGCTGTGCACCATGCAAACAAGCTAACCGACGGGCAACGTTGAGCAAGCCATATCAAAACTGCCTTTACACAGACACACCCCTCAGCATGTCTAGACAGTCATAAAAAATAAAAAGTAGTGGCCAGGTTCGAACCTAGGATACTATACACCATAGTCAAGGTACCAAACCACTAAGCCATGACAGCAGTACCTATAAATGCAATAATAGCTAATATATAGGAATGAATACAAACTGGAGCATGACAATGCAGGTTTACTGAAGTTGATACAATTCCAAAATGGCCAATCACAGATATGTGCGGGAAAAACGGACTATATAAGCCCCATAGGCGGGAATACACAGCATAAACGATTGTAGAACTGAACTGCAGGCAGAATGACATGAGTAGGAGAGGGTAGTTGCTTTTGAGCACAGAGGTGGGGCATTGAGGAGTCCAGGTACATGGTCTGGCTCCTAGTCCACAATCATGAGGCCCAACTCATGCAGGGCCAGATCCTCTGGGGAGCATACAGGGCTGAGGCGTGGGACCGGTTGGCTCATGATCTCACCAGTGCCACAGGGATTCCAAGGACTGGTGAGCAGGTCCGTCACCACCATGCGGACCTGAAGAGACGCAAGCAGGACCAACTGAACCTTTGGATCCAGGAGGCCTGGCAAATGCCCAACGCCCCACTACTGAGTAAGTTACATTTAATTATGTATGTAAGAAATTAAACTAGCTGATATTATGGAGATGTGTATTTCAATATTACTTCATTTATATTACAGCTGCAGGTGTCCATTCTGCGAACCGCAGAGCCTATGGTGATAGGCTGGTGCGGTTGCACCACCAGGCAGGTCAGTAATCCACTACCAGTAACTGTAAAGAAATATAAAAGTATGACAGTCAGCAAAAGAGTGCAGTGTAGTCACTATGGAATAAAATGTGCAAGTAACAATGTGAAAGTGTCTGCAAGTATTGCTTGATTACAAAAGTGTGTTGCAGCCTGTAAGCCAAACAGAAAAATGAAAATGTCGGACATAAATTCTGAAATAAAAATGCCCCACCTGTAAGAAAATAGTACACAACCTGCAGCAGGCTGAAAAGTATAGCTGCAGAAGATGATGAAATCACATGTGTGAAATATATCCCTGTTGAAATACTGAAACATGACAGAAGTGAGACTGCTGGAAAGGATTGTAATAACTACTGGTAAAACATGTCAATAAAGCCTAGAAGTAAGTACCATCCTGAATAGTAAAATGAAAACAAGTGAGAGACTGTGAGAAAGTGTCATGAATCCAGCAATACAGTAGTAATAACCCCTGAATAAAGTATACTGCAGTCAAGACAGAATGAAATGCATGTGAGAATCAAAACCAAACAGCAAAATCTGTTCAAAGTGTTGCTGCATCTGGAATGTGTATCCCAAAATCTGGATATGTTGCTCTCAGTCTGCAATATGCAGATAGTATGATTGTCTGATATACCAAACATCCACACTTGTCTACAGCTATATAAAGCAAATGTAGCAGGATGATGTAGCTGAACAAAGCTAGATATGAATGTGTATGAAGAACAATAAAATGTATATTGATGTTGCAGTAACAGTCCTATCACCAAGTTGAAATAGTTATCATATAGGAAACTGTAGTTAGAACAGTAGTGTGTATATATCTGTAGCTATTAGAAATGTACAGCATATGTATTGGTATTTGAAGGTGTTAATATTATTTTCTTCACCCCACCCTATAACCACATATAACCCATTCCACGTGAAAATGGTATGTGCAATCACAATTAACACCCCTGGACGTTTGTCCTGTTGGGTCATATATATTTGCATGTCTGTTGATGCATCTGCCCTGTTCATACATCCAAACCTGATGGCCTGTTGCAATAAATTAACCCTGCATGTTGTTGGACTGTGTATTGCTGTTCAAATTATGCATGTGTTATGCACACTGTTCAATGGCGTGAATATCTGGGTGTTTGGTTAATGGGAATACTAATGCATGCTGTTACAACTAATTGTGAATGGTGTTATATGTCACTAACCCAAACTGTCATGACATAATGCAAAACATAGGACGACAGGGAAGGCGGGTTCCAGCAGACCCTCCTCTCCCACCTCAGCTGGCGAGTGCACCTGGCACTAGTGCCCAGTCTGGACCCTCCTCCGGTGGCCCTGTGCCACCTGTGGGTGGAAGCGCTGCAGGGGATGGGGCTCACCCCCCCTCTGCAAGTGTGGCCAGAGGAGAACCACCACTCACCCTCCGTAGTGTCCAGACTGTGGTGCGTAGGGAGATTCTGGACTCTGTTCCCGAGCCCCTACGCCAGCTTGAGGCACGGGTGGCACAACTTACGGGCATGTCTGTTGCCCGGCCTACACAGCCCCCAGCACAGCCCCATCCTGGGCAGTGAAGGAACAGTGGCAACTGCCTATGGGTGGGGATATCAGTTCCACTGTTGCCATCTGTGGGCTCATGGGCTCTGGATATTCAAACCTCCGTCCCCGTCAATTGTGTAACCCCCACACGTGTCATACACTGCCCTGTATGCGTCTTGTTTGTCTTGTCTGTTTACCTACCCAACCTACCTCCCCAGCTGTACCGACTTCCTTCACCTGACATACCACTCTCACCTGAAAAAAAAAAAGGGCACTCTGTACCCACAAAAAAATTACGCCCCATACATAGCTGCCCATTCCGCACACATGTCTGCTGGACATGGAAACTATCAATTACAATTGGCTGTACAACAAGTATTATTGTTGTCCTGACACCTCTCTCAGGGGTGGAAGGTTTCAAATGTCACACCAAATTACATACATATGCATAGCTGTTGCTGATGAAGAAATGGACAGCTATGGGCCTTACCTACATCCCTCCTGCAAATCCCAAGCTTTTTTCCCTACTGTCTTACCCTCTTTGTGACCCCTTTTTCACCACTTTCCTGTCTCCCCATTTTCATTTCTTTCAAAGAAAATAGCGCGGGTGTGCGCCAGAGTAAGCACTGTTAAGCGGTTGTAAGCAGGTGTGCGCATGTCTGCGCGGAGCTAACCGCCAGTGCGCATGCGTGAGCTCCACGCAAACCAGCGCTAACCCAGTTACAACTGCTTAAAAGTTCCTTAGTCACTTTGATTGACAGGTCCTGTACTCAGTTCAAAAGCAAAATAAAATCCCACTGTCAGTCCCGAACCCAGGACCTTGGAAACACTAGTCTGTATGACCTACCACTAAGCCATGACTCTTATACAAGAACATTGTGCTAAAATAAATATAACATGTAATAGTAGGGATGAATGTAAAGGGAATATAGGATGTGTAGTACCCAAAGCATGTCATGTAGAATTACTGTCAAAACTACTGGATTCCCATAATAGTAGTGTGTGAACAGAAACAGCCATGCTAGTTGGTAGCTTGTAGGTAATAATGTCAGTTAATGTACATATATAAATGTATGTATATGTACATATATATATATATATATATATATATATAAATATATATCTATATATAGTTGTAGGTGTCATTGTGCATACACACTTACTACAGGGAACAGGAGAGAAAAATGGAGAAATGTGAATCTACAACACAGCCTGAATCATGAGAGAGATACTAACCTTTACACTCACAGAACAGTGTCCACAGCATACCAGCATGGTCCCCACCCTTACAATCTCAAAGGGCAACGCCTATCTCACATACCCTTTTATAGCACTGACCTGAAATCACAGTGAGAACTGCAATCAGTACACAACTGGCTGTATACAATTAGCAAATGCTGGCTTACAATTGGTGCAGAGGCCATCACATGGACCTATGCAGATACCTACAAAAGCATCCAGTACTAACACTCCACACATGCAATACATTCATTGCATTGTCTGGAAGCAGACAGAGGGAGAGAGAAAACTGAGAGAGAGAGAGAACAAAAAAAAAAAAAAAACCCTACACACTGTGACTCTGTGACTCTAATCTGTCAGCAGTGACAGTAGCAGCAGGAACCAGAAGCAGTGGTAACGCAACTAGCTGTGACAAACACAGGTAATGCAAAGTAGCAGGTTAATAGTGTGCATACTGTGAACCCTCCAAATGTGTCATAGGTCTGTATCTATAGGTATGTCCATGTGATATGTTGTGTGTACGTAGTTCCACCAAAAGGGGATGACCATACATTACATGTCAATCAGTGTTAGGCCATGATCCTGGCAGCAGTTGTCTGTGCGTTGCCCTCAGCAATGGCTGTAGTGACTGCTTTGAAAGGTCAGCCAGGTTCAAAAGGCAGGATCAGCCCATCACAAAGGCACACTGGCTGGGAACAAGTGTCTGCAGGTACCCGATATCACTGCATATGCATCCCATACTGCATAATTCCATAGCTTAGCAGACCAGGCCAGTTATGCATATGATGTGGTAGTTCCCAGGGTCAGTCGAGGTGCCTCCTTAGTGGTGTGGGACCACTGTTGCTGTATGCCACTGTCCAGGTACATATCCTGTAGTACGGCCAAGATAAATTATCAGTGTTATATGCGGTTGTATGTCCTCTTGGAGTGCAGGTAGCACACATCCAGGGATACCATGAGGTCACAGTGATGCTGTGTGTTCTGCTCTGCTGAGGGCGGCCCTCACCTGGACATGTGAGATGATAGGGAGGTTACATACAGCTGTGATAACTATTCCAACTGGTGGGGGAGAAGGAGGGGGGATACGTGCACTGAACCTGTCTGCAAGACTGTTGCCAATATCTGTGTGTTTGGTGAATGTTAAGTAGGTGTGTATTAACACAGAGCATATCTGAGGCATTTGGTCCATATATGTAACATAACTGAAGAAGGCCTTGTGGTCATCCATAGTGTTTGTGGCCATTTCCCCTCCCAGAGTAGGCCGTGGCCGTGGCCGTTGTTATGACGGACCGTAGCATAGTACCAGTGCTGACCACAGATGCCTTCCCTTAATTTGAATGTGCTCTGTCCTGCAGTAGCCTCCTGCTATTGTTATACAATCTGCCTCTGTCTGGGGTCCACCGGACAGGATGCCTAACCTTTGTGCATAGGGTCTGGGTTAGAAATGTGTGTGCAAGTTCCATGCAATCTGTGGCATGTCCATGGTAAGCATTTGCAAAGGGGTCAGCAGTGTGGGTTGTGGCTTCCACTGGCCCAGTGTGCTGCATGGATACCATCTCAGTCCCAACAAGTGAATAACTGTCTAATCACATACATATCAAAGTAGTCTACTGTGCTGGTGGTGGTGGTGGGATATGTATATCCAGGCTGAGTAACTTGTGTCCACATCACACTAGTGGATGGCATAACACATACAGTACCTTGGGATGAACCCCCAGAGTGAGGTTGTGCATTGGACCTGTCAGTGTGTGCTGACCGATGGGGCATGCTACTATGTTGTGTGGAATGTGGCAAGTATTGTTGCACAGGTGTTGGCTGAGCACTGATATCTGGCCATGTACCTGTGTATCCACCACGACACACACACATGCAACATATGGGAGTAGTAGTATATCACTACACATGAGTATCATGAATAGTATGTGTGCCATATATTGCTGACATAGTCTGCTGATATCCTGTTTGTGTTCTCTTCCAGGGAGATGGCGCGTCAGCGTAATCCCGCCTACTCTGCAGCGGAAGATGAGGAGATCCACCAGAGCCTGGTGTGGGAGTATGACATCCTGTTTTCCCGCACCAGTCAGAATCAGCAGGAGAGGGCTGCACTGTGGCAAGACCTTGTCTGTAGGGCAAATGATATTGGCATGCATAATAGGACATATGAGCAGGTACGACATCACTGCAGTGATTTAATCCGAAGTGTCCGTCAGCATGCATCAGATATCCACAGGCAACAGGTTGCCACAGGAGGTGGGGTGGCCACACATCCCCCCCTCACCAGACTGGAGGGGCTACTCCTAAGTGCTGTGGCTCCAGCCCCGGAACAGCAACAGCAGTGCACCTGCATCATGATGGAGGCTGGATCCACACAGCAGCACGACATGGAGCATGCAGGTAATATGCCATATGTACACTTGACTGTTCTGTACACTGTTAGTTTATGCATGTGTAAGGTGTGTTACACTACTGTTACTAGCATTATCAGGACTATTATAGGTTATGTTAAACACACTCACCAGCATGGATGGCCTGCCTTGCTGTAACCCCAGAGTATCTGACATCATAGTATGTAATTGTGCATGTGTGATACTGGCAATATCAGCAGCTGACGTGTGAAAGGCAACTTGTGTACTACTGCACTGTATCATATGCAATATCAATGGCACAGTTGTGCCCACTGACATTAATCTCATCATTTCTGCAGGTCCCTCTGGGGTTACAGCAAGGCAGGCCATCCATGCTGGTGAGTGTGTTTAACATAACCTATAATAGTCCTGATAATGCTAGTAACAGTAGTGTAACTCAGTAGTGCTCTGTGTGTATACTGCGGGGTGTGCATGTGTGCATGTGTGCAGGTGTGCCTGTGCCCATGTGTGCATGTGTGCATGTTTGCATGTGTGCAGGTGTGCCTGTGTCCACGTGTGCATGTGTGCATGTGGTGAGTGTGTTTAACATAACCTATAATAGTCCTGATAATGCTAGTAACAGTAGTGTAACTCAGTAGTGCTCTGTGTGCATACGGGGTGTGCATGTGTGCATGTGTGCAGATGTGCCTGTGCCCATGTGTGCATGTGTGCATGTGTGCATGTGTGCATGTGTGCATGTGTGCATGTGTGCATGTGCATGTGTGTGTGCCCGTGTGCATGTGTGCATGTGCATGTGCGTGTGTGCATGTGTGCAAGTGTGCATGTGTGCATGCCTGCATGTGTGCATGTGCCCATGTGTGCATGTGACCATGTGTGCATGTGTCCATGTGTGCATGTGTTCATGTGTGCATGTGTCCACGTGCATGTGTGCATGTGTGCATGTGTGCCTGTGTGCATGTGTCCACGTGTGCATGTGTCCACGTGTGCATGTGTCCATGTGTGCATGTCTGCATGGTGTGCCTGTGTCCATGTGTGCATGTGTGCCTGTGTCCATGTGTGCATGTGTGCATGTGTGCATGTGTGCATGTGTGCAGAAGTGCATCACTGGTAACAATGTCTGGAGACTGTAAACTGTGTTTCCTGTCTTCCTCCCACAGGTTCTGGTGCTGCTCTGGTGACCTGCAGCAGGGAACCTGAATCTTGTGCCACGGGTACTGGTAATGATGATATTTGTGTAATGGTACAGGAAGGTGTGTCAGGGTCCGCCATTGGTCAGCCAGTTGACAGTACACAGCTGTCAACCCCATCATTATGCAGTCATCCTGCCAGTACATCCTTTGTCACTATTGTCCCTAGGTGATGGACAGGATACAGTGGGCATAGACCAGGGTAATGTGGTACCTGTGGCACATGCATCCCCACACAGCAGCCATGGGCAGGGTCCTCCGATGGTACCACACAGACAGTTGCCCATGGGTTCTCGTGGGAGCATCCATGGGCGTACTGCCTCTGGCCGACATGCCCAAAGAGGTCTATCAACCTCAGCTATATTTCGGACTGTCATGCAGGCACAGTCACGTATGGAAAGGTACACCAGACAGGGTCTGAGGGAGCTGAGAGCATGTCGCACAGCCATGACAGACAGTATGCGTGACATTGCGGATGCTATCCGTAATTTCACCGATGTCATAGACAGACGTTGTGGGGACATATTACAGCAGTTCCACAACCAAATGTCCATGAGCCAGGGCAATAGTGGGAGTTTGCGGTGTCGACGTGGCTGTATGCCAGCAACAGCAGCAGCTGGCAGTCGGAGCGGATGACAACAGGCTCGCGCACGCCCCCATAGTACCAGCAGCAGCCCCAGCAATGCTGGGTCTGTGCTGTCATCGGAACGCCCCAGGAGACCATGTGCACGTGGCTCTGGACAGTCCCAACAGGGACCTGTGTCCAGTCAACACACTCCCACTTCTGATGACAGTACCCAGTCTGGCTTAGTACTGGATAGGGTCCATAGCACCCCTGCCAGGCACAGGTACCGTGTCCGTGCCCACAGACACTGATCTGTATGACCTGCCAGGTGCAGTCTGTGGCTGTCCACAAACCCCTGTATATGGCAGCCATGAGGTGGAACTGTGTGCGTGCATACACACATGCAAATTGTTAACACCTAGGGCGACCACATACATGCACACACTGCACCAACACTGCCCCACCCTGTACTGCTGCCACTCACCAACACACATACACACACATGTCAATTGGTGGTATCAGTGGCTGACTCAGGCATACCTAATTCACACCGTGTGCATATGATGACACTGTGCCACCTCCTGCAATCTCCAACATCATTGCGGGAACAGGTAAACACGTTGCTGATGCACAGGGTGACTACATAGAAGTGTATTAGTAGTATCATGTTGGTAACAGTACAGTGTGCTGTTATGACTGTGTGTATATCCCAGCATGCCTGCTGCAGTAACTGTATGAATGTCCTGAATTGTTATCTGCACCCATAGTACATACCAAAGTGTAACAGCTGCACATAATTGCATGCCGGTGGTAAGGTTGTCAACAGATAGCCGCATACATGGGTAGCACAGGGGGGAAGCTAACGCAAGTAGTGATATGCAATGGTGGACATGTACAGTAATGGTGTCAAGTTGCCCACAACAACTATGCAATGTGGATGTTTGCACATGTAGGTATGTGTGCAGTACCAATGTAATCCAAATCACAAATAACTATGACATAATATCAGTTCTACCATGGGCATCTGCTGTGTATTCCTGGGTACATGTTGATAGTGCCTACATATTTGCATTGTTACTTACTGTTATTGTTACCCCTTCTTTGTTGTACAATGCACTACTTCCAGCCCTGCTTACTGTAGCTTTGTTTGCATGCATGTTCGCTTGGGGTTCCCTGGAACACTGCTTACACCTGCAATGCAGAGTTATAGTGCTTCTGTAGACTCCTAGGGACATCTGCATAGCGTACAATACGTATGTCAACTTTACACATGACAGAACATCACTGTCTGTCCTGTACACATGTACGTTGCCTGTGACAAATTGCACATGTCTTACCTGGCATTTACCCATGTGTGCAGTCATATATGCCAGTGCTATGAAATAGTAGCGGTACACCCACACATACACACCTTCAGTATGTTGTTCCCCATTGGCCCTATGTGTTGGTACTCACCATGGCAATCACACTACTAGGGTAGCATGTGCAAAGGTAACCTGTGAATCACCTCTATGGTCCAGTTGTGGTTTATGTGAGTCATGTGGCAATGTCACAGCTGCCACATGTATGAAGTCAGCCATCACCCTTGGCCAGGAACGTACAACACATGTGTGAGATGCCACCACACAGCCAATCTGGGGACTGAGCTCTCTGAACCCAGTAATGCCATACCCTGTCAGGTGGCATGTCATATATACTACATCCTGGACAAACTTCAACCCCAATCCCTGCTGCTACTATTGATAAAACCCCTGAAGATGTTTCTGATAGTTTTGACCAATTCTTTACTGAGACATTTCAAGCCCTAGCTAGCCATCTACCTCCTAGCTCCCCTGGTCCTGAAAGTAGCACCCCTAGAAACCTACTTGCGTTCAGCTGCCAACCAGTCGCCACTTCACTTCTCCGTACCTTGATTGAAAAAGTAAAACCCACTACACTTTCTGCTGATCAACTCCCTGCCGAGTACCTACAAAAATCAGCTGATGCTATTGCTTACCCCGTCTCAAAACTAATCAAATGAACCATTGTAGAATCTAAATTTCCCACCATCTGGAAAATATCCTATGTAATCCCACTTCACAAAGGAGGCATCTCTACTGAATTCTCCAATTATAGGCCAATAGCTATACTCTCTCCACTTGCAAAGATTATGGAAACTTTATTCATAGACAATTCATTCACCACCTAATCCAAAATCGCCTTATGGCAGACACTCAGCATGGCTTCTGTCCTCATCACAGCACTACTTCAGGCCTCCTAGCCTTTACTAACACCATAAACCATACTTGCAGCACTAATTATATATCCTCAGCCCTCTTTTTGGATCTTTCCAAGGCATACGATATGGTTGATCACCAACTTGTAATCCACACCCTGCAAACATTCTGTCTAGATACTGGAGCCTTCCAATGGTTTCAATCCTACCTGCATGGTCGACAGCAGGCTGGCCTCTGGCAGAACAAACTCTCTAACCTTTAACTAACACCCTCAGAGTACCACAAGGCTCTATACTAGGGCCCTTGCTGTTCTCCATCTTCATTAACAACCTTTATACTGTCATCCCAAAAGTCAGCTGTATCCAATATGCTGATGACTCTACTCTGATCTGCTCAGCCACATCTCCAGTAGAGTTATGGTCAGCTACCCAGACCACCTTTAATACAATAGAAAACTGGCTTTCTGAACATCGCCTGATCCTAAATCCCAAATAAACTAAACTGCTGTTATTTCACCAACACGTAGGTCTACCGCTTTCACCTTTACCATAACATCAACTGATGGCACAATAATCTCCCTGACCCATCTACTAAACTATTAGGTGTCATCATAGACAATAATCTCAAATGTGACCTACATGTTAACCAAATTATCAAAGCCATCAATAAAAAACTTGGGTCACTTTACAGAATAAAAGCCTTCCTAACCCCTCCAGCTAAAATTGCCATAGCTCGCTCACACCTTCTTTCAACCCTTCTGTATGCATCCCCTCTACTCTCGAATATGAACAAGACTGTCCTTAACAAACACTCAGTTTGCTACAACCCCATTGCCAGGTTTGCCACTGGGCTGTCTTTTAGGACACATCATTGCATCAATCTAAATCAGCTTGGTTGGCTTGAACTACCCAGCCTAATACAGTATAACCAACTGATTATGGCCTATAAAATCCTCTATAATCCGGACAATACTCCTGCACTTCAAATATTATCACCCCCTATAACAATCCTAGACCAGTTCAATCCTCTAACAAACTACTAATTCAGACTAGCAAATTTAATAACACAGCCGGTGATTCTCTCTTTGCAAACTCTGTAAGTAGATCCTGGAACTCACTTCCAGCTGATATTACCTTACTTTCCACCTTAGGTCAATTTAACACTAGACTCAAACAACATTTGTCACTTAACTGGCTATATCAATGTATCAAGCCTTGCTAACTCGAATGTGTAAAATCTGTTAACCAGTTTACTGTGTAATTTAATTTAACCCTGACTTGTGCTCAGGACTAACTTTAACCTGTGGAACATGTTTAACTTGCTTACTTATGTAATCTCTGTAAATAATCTGTTTGTAATATGTAATGCTGGTATTATGTAATGCTGTATCTGCTTACCCTTGTAGCTTTTCTCCCCGGGCCTCCGCTGGAAATGGACATGCATCCAGTCGGACTATCCTGGTCAACAAATGTAGGATAAATAAATAAATAAATAAAATATATTACAGTGACTACAATACAAGTCAGACATTGACATGCACTGACAGCATGCTGAACACACTGGGGCATAGGTGGGGACTCAGAATAGCATCCTGCCTGAGCATCACACACCTCCGCAGCTGGCACACAGGCATATGTTCCATCGGAACAGAGCACATGCCACACATGGCACACACATCCTGTGTGCCACACACTCACAGCCTGTAGGGCTACACAACACACCTAGTACAGACGTGTCAGGTACCTGTCTTGGGTGCTGCACTGGGGTCCCGCTCAACAGGCTGTATCTGGTGAAGGTCACAGTGATATGCCTCAGGGGCACTATAGTCCACCACAGAACACATGCATACAGGTCAGTCAGAGGCATGGACACATATGACTCACTCATTGACCATGCCAGTATGGCTGACCTGAGACATACCTCCCTGGACTACATGATAGGGAACATAAAATGGATCTCTCAGCATGTGGCACAGGCCAGTATGAGCCTGATCTTGGTTGCCAACATACCCTCACCAGGTATGCTACCACTATATGTGGGAAGGGTGTTGTATGTCTACATTATGCTCAGTCTCCAATGTCATTCATAGGGTATCCGCTGGCTGTCAATGTTTGCTTACATGCTAGGGAAGTCACAATGATGTGCAAGGGTCATCTTGCACGTGACACCCATGGCTCGATGTATAATGGCAAAGCTCCTTGATACACACATACTGCCTTATGCTGCAGGACACGGTTTACATAGCCACCTCCATGGGTATCACACAGGTTAGGACACTAACAGTGCTGCTACACAACAACAGCAGTGTACACCAGAAGATGCATGCACCAGACACTGTTCTCAGCACGGTGAACTGCAATGTCTGTGCAGTATCAGATTCCTGATTCATGGCTCACAGGTGTTACCCATCACTGACAGGTTATGCCCCATACCATGCCTGTCGTCCCCTACACATGTAACACACATGGACAGGGGGGTGGTATCCCAAGGCACCACAGATACACACACCTCCAGGTTGTTGGCACAGCACAAAGCATCAGGGCCTAATCATGTGCAGCTAACAGTGTGTTGGACTGCCATCTGGTTCATAGCCTGGCACACACAACCCTCCCATACACAGGAAGACCACCTATCCTCCATAACAACACTGGCAATATGACAGTCTCAAGAACTGTGTTTATATGGTTGGACTGCATCCAGCCAAACATTGTGCGTGAGCATTACTGTAGCTACAACACACTAGTTGAAGGGTTCACAGCATGTGGTCAATGAATTGCAGTGGAATGACATGTTACCACTACCACAACAGTTGGGAACATGCAGCACCTGTACATCGACTACATGTACACTATATGGCCCAGACCAGATGTGTATCCCCTGCTGTAGGTATTTTACCATATACACCTACACTGTATAGACACATACCACATGCAGACCCTGCACAGTAAGACACAGTCATATTGGTATACATTGCAAATACCATTTATCCACTCGAGGCATGTGTCAGACATGGTAACTACTGCAGGTCACAGGTATTTATGTGTATGTGTCACACACATACATCATGTGTGCAATGCCATTGCTGGTTTAGGCAATGGCATGCATTGTTATGTACAAAGACCCACGCAAGATCATACTGTGTGACACAATCACACGTGGCAGTTGTGGGTTACCAAAACATACCTATCTGTACTATGACAATGGTAATAGACACAGGAGCAGAGCGCACTATTGGCATTACTAGCCAACTAGCCCTGTTTGGCTGTGCTTATAGTGTGGTGAGATCCCCTGTGTTTACTGGGGGAATATGCAGCATCTGGTGTATTGTAGTATTTGCCAGAAGGATCTGTTCTCTCACACTTGCATTTACACACACCCTACTATCCCCACACACACACACGCACACTTGCTATTTGCAGGATTTATTCCCCTACCTAACGTCACGACACGTGAGAGAGACGCATTAGAAAATCGCACTATTCGGATTACTAGATAGTTCCTCTTCACTGGCTGTACTTATAGGGTGCTGACAACATCAGTATTTTGAAAGGGTAATGTGCATCAGGTAGTGTGATCTCCTGATTGCCAAAACTAACATGTTTTTCATACAAAAATGCACACATCCAAACTTGCCACTTGCAGGTTTCAAACCCCTACCTAAATATGTTATGGCACTTGAAAGTGACGGTGTAGCAGGTTGTGCTATTCTGAGTACTGGCAGATGTCTCTTCTCCAGCTGTATGTATAGGGTGCTGTCATCATCACTGTTTGGAAAGGGTAATGTGCATCATGTAGTGTGATCCCCTGATTTCAAAAAAGCACATGTTTTTTATACAGAATTGCACACACACACACAGAGTCCCCACATCCAAACACACACACATGCCATTTACAGGCTTCAAACTCCTACCTCGCTATATGATGACACTCGGGAGAGACGCATTAGCAGAGTGCGCTATTCGAATTACTGGGAGGCTTCCCTTCTCCTGCTATACTTATAGGGTGCTGACATCATCAGTGTTTAGAAAGGGGAATGTGCATCCTGTCGTGTGTTTTCCTAGTTGCCAAAAGGGATATTTCTTTCATACAGACTTGCATACACACTAGCTCTTTCCACACACACTGAGCATTTGCGGGATTTAAACCCCTACCAAACTATATTCTGACACTTGAGACAGACGCATTAGCAGAGTGCGCTATTCGCATTACTGCGAGGCTTTCTTTCTCCTGCTGTACTTATAGGGTGCTGACATCATCTGTGTTTAGAAAGGGGAATGTGCATCCTGTAGTGTGTTCTCCCAGTTGCCAAAAGGCACATTTCCCTCACACAAAATTGCATACATACTAAGCCCCCTCATGCAAACACACACACTTACTATTTGCAGGATTCAAACCACTACCTAACTATGTTATGACACTCGAGTCGGATGCATTAGTAGAGTGCGCTATTCGCATTACTGGAAGGCTTCCCTTCTCCTGCTGTACTTATAGGGTGCTGACATCATCTGTGTTTAGAAAGGAGAATGTGCATCCTGTAGTGTGTTCTCCCAGTTGCCAAAAGGGACATTTCCCTCACACAAAATTGCACACACACTAACCCCCCTCATCCAAACACACACACTTGCTGGATTCAAACCACTATCTAACTATGTTATGACACTCGAGACAGACGCATTAGCGGAGCGCACTATTCGCATTACTGGGATGTTTCCCTTCTCCTACTGTACTTATAGGGTGCTGACATCATCCATGCTTAGATAGGGGAATGTGCATCCTGTAGTGTGTGGTCCTAGTTGGCAAAAGGGGTACTTCTTTCAAACAGTCGTGAACACACACTAACCCCCTCCACACACACTGAGCATGTATAGGATTCAAACCCCTACCTAACTATGTTATGACACTCAAGACGGACGCATTAGCAGAGCGCGCTATTCGCATTACTGGGAGGTTGCTCTTCTCCTGCTGTACTTATAGGGTGCTGACATCATCAGTGTTTAGAAAGGGTAATGTGCATCCTGTAGTGTGTTTTCCCAGTTGCCAAAAGGGACATTTCCCTCTCACACACACAAACCCCACTCACCCAGCCACACACACACTGAGCATTTGCAGGATTCGAACCCCTACCTAACTATATTATGACACTTGAGGGAGACGCATTAGCAGAGAGCACTATCCAAATTACTGGGTATCTGTTCTGCACCTGTAGTATTTATAGGGTGCTGACATCTTTATTTCTACAGAGGTATGTACATGTAGTACTACCTGTCAGGTGGGGGATAGCATATATATGCATTTGCAGCCACCTACGTCAGGGTCAGATATGCACATCGCACTGGCAGGTTATGTTCTATACCATGCTTTGGGACCACAGGACCTGTACACACAACACAACCAGTCCAGAACACCACACCCATATCCAGGACACACACTTAGCTTCCCTGGGAACAGTGCCAGGATATGCAGGTGTTCACATACACCATTCCAGTTGTTAATATCAGGTACAGGCATATTGTGTGTGAGAACTACTCAGGCCTCTACCACTTTACCCTACAGCCACTACAATTTGTGGGTCCATGTGCTATGGGAGAACCACACACTACAGCCACATGGGGGAATACATATTGCACCTGTCCATCTGCAACGTGGGTACTCACTGTTCCACACCAGAGGTAGACCACCATTGTTGATATCTGACCATACCCACCTTTCTCTGGACATCCATATCCCATCTCCACCCCCAGGCAAGGTTGTCACTGCACACAAACTGTATTTAGCACAAGCAGACTCTACACTTGTGAAGACTGGGGTGGACGACTTCAGAAGACCCATGCTGGGGGACTATACTGGTCACTCAGCATAATCCTTGACAATTGCATTCTATGAGCATGTGTACGGTTTGCATTGGTCATGCTATTCCACATATACCCATGACTGCTCCACAACAAGACACCTGTCAGCTGTACACCAGCCATATATGTGCCGTACAACAGAGTGACCTAATACATTGCAGAGCTGTAACCCACAGAGGGAGGACATCTGTGAACAGTTCCGGCATGGCACTTCATTCACACATACTCATTACAACACAGTGTTGACAGTGGAATCGTCCAGAGAATGCAGCTAGGGCTCCCCTAAGTCTGTTATTGACGGACACCTACTGTCAGAGATCCTCAGCAACCCTCTCACAGCACATACCGACAACATGGCTGTGGCTTAGCACATTCAATCCCTGGGACCTCCAAGGTGCCCCTGCTTGACAGAGGCACAGCTCACTAGCCTCACATGTTGCCTTCTGTGACCTACTTTACAGTGGCACAGTAGCCTACTGTCCTGGGGATGCAGATGCCAAGCACACTCTGGCTGAGCTGTCATTCCCTAGGGCAACAAGCCTAGTATTGACCTCTACACCCATATGTTCAATTGTCAGATGCACAATATTTGTTGTGCTGTTCTACTGTTTGCAGGTCTTTATTGCCATAGCATTCCCTGTTCCTATGACCAACTTGTGTATCTGTGGAAGATGTTTGCATATGTGGGTGATCCACTATATCACTTATGTCTCTGTAGTCATTTACTGTGTGCACTGGGCAGATTGCTGTGTTGTGGTTGGTTCCTGGACTGACACGTACAAATACCAGATATGTGTGGCCAACTGCTAAACGGAGATATGGCCTAAGTGTGTGAGCATGCCCAGTTCAGCCTTTCCATGGCATGTTGTCTGACATATGCCTCATTTATCAAAGTGTGCGAGCATGCCCAGTGTGAGCTTTCCATATGTTGCACTCTGAAGTCCACCACATATTTGGGTGTGTGTGAACTTCAACAATATCTCACATTTATGGTTGTGAGTTGGGTGTCATGTTGTGTACTAACTGGCCAACTGCTTCATGTCTGCCACAACAGGGATTATACTGTGCCTGCAGGGATTGCATGGGATATTTTGCAGACAGTTCTCAATATACTTTCATAATGACCTAACACTGTAGTACCGTATAGTGTACTGGTTCAGTACTTTCACTGTGGTGGACAGTATCCTGGGCTTTAGTCCTATGACTGCTTGACATCTTCATAGTGAGCACAACAGACTGTGTAGGGGCCACTTGTGCACATATGACCATGTTGCATTATGTTCAGATATGGACTACCTACACCAGGCTTGTCCAACATTGCTAGTGTATTCCACAACATGGGTGGACATTGGCAAACACTAGCAATGTTCCTAGGCCATTTCTGATGCTAGTCACAGGGTGTGTTTGTCCTTGACACACATTGTAACTGGAGTTTGCCATGACATATGTCATGGTTAGTATACTGTGCCTCCGTCTACCTCTGACATAACAGTGATACCCAGGGTTAGCCTACCATCTCCCATCCACTCATCAGGATTCCTCTTGAGGGGTGTCGATATGTGACTCTCTGGCTGACCTGTACCAGGAGTTTACTGAAGAGTGGGGTGACTTCTGTGTTATGGATCATTCTGTACAGCTTGTCCTATGTATGTCAGTGCTGGGGTTCAGGTCTCTCATGTGCATAGCTCACTGCCATTCAGATTGTACAAGGTGCAACATGTTCATTCATTCCAGGTTGGACATGGCTTCATACATCAGGCACAGCTTTCCTGTAGCTGGGAAGTATTGCGTGTGTGGGGCTGCAGTTTGTTTACTCAGGCAACACATGGCATCTGTTCATGCTCTTTGCTACTCCTGGTGGGGTACTGTTGTGGACTTTACAGTTGATGGAGGTGTCTGCTGTGGTATATCCCACAGGGGCTATTGTAGTCACTTGTGATGCTGATGGAGGATGACTGCAGAGCCACAGTGAGTTCCCCTTATCTACATCTGCCAACCTTCATGTTTGGGTGGGTATATAGTATATGTTTCTGTGAACACTACAGCCACATGTTTGTCCAGTGCAGGATATCTATCACCTTTTGTACCCAGGTCTCACATTACATGTTAGGTACCTCATGGGTTAACACCTGTGTGGTAATTTGTGGGCACTTACTGTATATCCACGGTGGTTGTCTATACACAGTTCTGCAATTAGCTTGCTGACATGGCTATGGCTACAGTTGTCTGTTTGTAGGTGGCCCTTTTGTGGGTTGCTTGTGTCAGCTGGGGTCGGATATGGTGGGCTGTTTGTACTCCTCTGCATACATGTTCAGTCACAGTCCTTCCATGTTGGCCTATACCTATGGGACATATATACAGAACGGGGGGGGCAAGACCAGGCCTTGTGGGATGCCACTCATATCTGCTTTGTAGTCTGACATGGATGCGGCATGTCTGACCATGTCAGTTCTGTCCTTGGTCTGGTTTGCAACCCCTCTACTGACATAGGGGTATATATTTAAGCTGGTGAACATATCCATACTGAACTCATACGGTATTGTCTAGAAGCATGTGCACGGTCCAGCTACACTGTGTGGACCACATTGCCCTCATCAATGACCTTAATGACTACTTCAAATGGGTCAGACATGTTTAGGGGCAGGTTCTGCAGTTACGACAGCCACACTGTGTAGGGTCCAGTATCAGTAGGTCCACAATGGCCTTCTGTCTGCGGTACATACTGATCCTTTCCATAGCTGTGCAGAACAAGCTTGTCAGGATCCTGGGGTGGTAGTTTGGAGTATCCATTCAGGCAACACCTTTGTTGTGATGGACCACTGTTGTTGTACACTGCTCTTTGGGTACATATCCTGTGGTAAGGCTGACATTGGGCAGTAGTGTGATTTGGCATTCCATTATTCTTGGAGTCCATGTTGGCCTCAGCACAGGACACCATCACATACCTTTGCTGCTGTGTGTTCTGCTTTGCAGATGATGGCTGTTACCTCAGCATCTGCAATGTCAGGGGACCATCAGTCTGCTGGGATATGTATTTTGGACTCTGGGGGGGGTGTCTGCACTGCACCTGACAGGTTGTATGTTAGCAATATGTGTGTGTGTTTGGTATGTTGTTTGTAATATCTGTGTGATTCGGAGCATATCTGTGGATGCCCAACATGGTTCCTACCATCAGTTGGGTAAGCCTTGTAATTATCCTTAGTGTCCTGTACGTTTTGTATCTTCATAGGTTCATGGGTTCATACTAGGCTATACACCCTAGGCCATTAGTAAGCCTAGCCAGAGTGTGTGTGTCTTTCGCCACCCCTTGCTATGTTCTATTATGGCCATTTATGAAGTTCTTCTCTGTGCCTCTGTCTGGTCGTGACACAGTGAGGACCCCCAGTATACATGTACGGTCATCCATCCACTTGGCAATATTCCTGTTGAGGGGTGTCAGTGAGCGGCTCTGCCTACCATGGATTGGGATCCTGTTTCTGGGTGTGGGGAGCCTCTGGGTTATGTATCTGTCCCTCCAGCACATCTTATTTCATTATGTGTTGAGGCTGACATCTGTGACTCTCACAGCTCCAATGGCTTTGATTTCCTGTGGTGGAGCATGTCCATTACTCCTGTGTTGGACATGGCCTTGTACAACAGACATACAATGCCTCTGTGTAGGCAGTCTGTGACTGCAGTCAGCTGGGGTGTCTACAGCCAGGCAGCATATGACATATATTTCACACCCTTTATCCTGTTGGTGGGGTAACTATGAGGTCTTCCGAACCGCTGCAGGTGTCACGTGGTACATCCCATATGAGTCATTGTACTAGATTATGGGTCTGATAAGGGAACAGTACAGTGGCACAGTGACCTCTGTTGATGTAGATGTGAATCCTTTCATGATACAGTGTCCAATATCGACAATCTTCATAGCCACATTGGCATTGTGAGTGTCACATGACAGATTAATGTCGACCTGTGTCCCTAGGTCCCTGATTACTCCTTGCATACATAATGGTTTGACACCTATGTGGTAATTTGTGTGTACCTTGTCTGGTATTTGGTGGGACATTCATACTGTCCTGTGTCTTCAGGATGTCTGGGTGGAGTTCTTGTGTGTGAGAGTGTGGTCTGTTGCATGCTACAGACTGTACAGCAGTTTTGACTACAGTTATGTGCACATGGGTGGTCTCCGCTGCTTTGTGCATTGTCAGTTACCTGGCCTTATGGGTGTCTGTGCTGCATATGGATACTCCCCCTCCTTTGATGTTTTGGTGCAGGTGTTGGGGCCATAACACATGATATGTGGTATAACCTAGTAGTGCTGGTGTGCTATCACTAGGCTTGCAGCAGGCTTCTGTCACTGCACAGACATCAATGTTCTCCATAATGGAAAGTGCCTCAGGGGCATGCATATTGCAGTTTACACATCTGGCATTGGTCAGCATTACCCTTATGTTTCCTACCACTTATGTTTTCTAGGGTGGTGGGTAGTCTTTTTAGCCTTGCCTACATACGGCTCTATGGAGGCGGCAAAGGCCTTATCCAGTATCCAGACGCACGGGTAACAGGTGCAAGCCATCCCTGGAACAGCAGCATGGCTTGTCATGCTTGACATCTCAAGCAGACAGACATTAGACCCTCTTGGACTGACAGCTGTAACTGTGCCAGCTGTTAAACATGAGCATTCTGTGTTTGTACTGTGGCATCATTCTTGGTGAGGGTTGGATGCTGCACACAGCCAGTGTCATACCGGCCTGGGGTACATACTCAGAGGGACCATCCATGTCTCTTTTCATGTTGACCAGGGAGGTACATCTCAGGTAATTCACACCAGCATGGACATTGAGTGCATCATATTTCTGCTTGCTTTGGGGTGACCTGCGTACTTGTGTTATGTGGCATTTTGTGGCAGCCTACAGGCAGCTTACTCTACCCTTTCCCTTGTTCAGTCTGGTGAGTGGGACAGCAGTGTGTCTGCCTATACAGACACCTATTATGACTGTATCAGGCATGTTGTTTCTCCTTCTGGCCTGTGACTGTTTGGCACACCAGCTTTGCATACTATTCGTTGCATGTGCTATGTTTGAAGGTTGTGCTTGCTTGTGATCTGCTTTGGAGGCTTCTGTTGGTGTGGTGTGTTTGTAATTAAGGCCTCCGGGAATATTTGTCTGTGTTTATGTGTTTGGTTTACAGTTGTGGTAGGTCTA
Source organism: Protopterus annectens (assembly GCF_019279795.1). Taxonomy (NCBI): domain Eukaryota; kingdom Metazoa; phylum Chordata; order Ceratodontiformes; family Protopteridae; genus Protopterus; species Protopterus annectens. Next base: position 323,550 of record NC_056730.1, on the reverse strand, counting down.
TGTGGGACTGGGTTTGTGGTGTATGTGGTTACCTTCTCCTCCTGACTAGTTTTGACAGTACTGAGTTGGTAGAGCTCAACCTCTGGTTTGGATACATGGATGCATCTATCACATATATTTGTTTTTATTGGGGGGTGTTGTGGTTGTCTGTGTACTTGGGACTGGTGTCACATTGCCTCTGGATTCACAGATTCTACTTGTTGTGGCTGGACTTAGTGGATTGTATGTGTGGACATATGTTATTGCCATACTACTGGTCAGTGATTACTTCCATTTTTATGTTTGCTCTATCATGTGGTAGCTTCCTCATTCGCTTGCATGGTTTGGTAATGGCTGGAGTCCAGCATGCCAGATGCCTGCTTGTATGGCATTGTGTGTTGTTGTTATTTGTGATTGCATACTCCAAGCATTCCTGGCTGTGTTCATGGAATGCCTGTATAACATGTTCTGTGGTGTGTCCCATATTCTGCACTTGCACAGGGCCTTTTGTGGATTCAACATCGGTTTTGAGGGCTGCAACCTATGATTTACACATGTTTTTCACTGTGGTATTCTGGCAAGGGACTGGGGTCAGGATGTGTATATCCAGTGTGATTACTCTATGGTCTGGTCTTACCAGTGAGGGGTACACTTCTCATCTTGCCATCCAGTACACATGTTGCTGATTATCACATCCAGTATGCTTACCCCTCTTGTGGGAGTGGTACATTGTTCCTGGGCATTTTTGTTTATGGATTCTGGGAAATTTTCTCCTACTGTGTTGGTGCTAGTATAATGCTCCCAGTGTATGTCTAGGTATTTTCAGTCAAGCAATATAATGTGGTTTGGGGGGCTTGATATATTCATGTATTCCGACATAGGCCAGGTGCAGTTCCTGGTATTAGGACAGTAGTCTGCAGCAGGCTATATACTGGGAGGCGGTTTTAGCCATTGGTATTTGACCATGGCTAATCCATGCTGCTTCTTGTTGTGGTACCAACATGGGGGTGTGGTTATCCTTGCCATTTCTTGCTAGTCACCCTCCTTTTGTAACTTGTTCCATGTTTTGCGGCTGTACAGCACAGTATGAGGTGTGACCTGGTAGTGTTAGGGTGCTGATGTGAGCCTTGACCCAGTTCTCTATTACAGGACTGGTATCTACATTCTCCATACTGTGTGTGTTTACACTGCACACATCTTGCTGTTTAGACATCTGTCATTGGGTAGCATTACATCTAGGTTCCTATCCCTTGTAGAACCTATGAAGGTGGGTTTGTGTTTTGAGACTTACCTATTCAGGGCATGCTGTGGGTACTGACAGCCTTTGCCAGTATCCATGGGGCATGGCATGATAGGTGCACACCACCCCTAGCAGGTGGTGCATCATGTCATGCTCCGTATGTCTTCCCAGCCTGAAACACATTGGCTCCCCTTTGACTAACTGCATTACTTCAGACAGTAATTGCACTTGATCATCCCATCGTCATTTTGTGGCTTCATGCTTGGTGAGGGTGGATGTTAGTCAGGGTGCTCATGTGTGCATATAGTACATGGTGTTACATTACTTAACACATGGCATTCATGCCTCAGGTGGTGCTGCAGGGCTTCCTCTGTCGGATGCGCATATTACACTTCCCTGTACATGTTTGTGAGCAGGTCATGTCATTTTAGGCATCCATGTTATTATTTGAGTGAGTCAGAGGGGGTATCATTCCCAGGGTTCCTACTGAGCCAGTGTATGTGCTATGCGTTGCCTCTTTGCCAAGGCCAGGGCATACTGGGCATGCCTCCTTCTGCCTACTGGGGCAGGCTCAGGTTGTTCCTCCTCTGAGTCACGCTCTGCCTGTGATGGTCTTGGCAATGGTGGGGGGCTGTTTGGCCCGGCCCTATGCTGGTCCTGCTGCAGCTGTTTTCGCAAGATCATATTATGTAGCATAGCACATACCATGACAATTTGGGTACATGTAGTTGGTGTGTACTGCAAGGCTCCACCAGATGTGTCCAGACACCGGAACCGTGACTTGAGCAGCCCAAACACACGCTCTATTACATTACATGTTTGTGCACGTGCCTCATTATGGCGTTCCTGTTTAGGTGTGTGTGCGTTTCTGATGGGTGTCATCAGCCACAGCTCCAGTGCATAACCTGCATCCCCCACTAGGTGTCTGTGTGGGATGTCCCCATTGGCAAATGTCTGGTACAGCTGCTTCAAATGCCAGATGTGGGAATTGTGGTAACTCCCAGGGCAGCCAGCACACACATTCATTATTATGCCCTGGGCATCACACATGACCTGGCAGTTGATGGAGGGGAAGCCCTTGCGGTTAATGTAGGCCCTACCCTGCTCACCGGCTGGTGCTTTGATGCATATGTGCATGCAGTCTATTGCACCCACTACCTCAGGGTATTCTGCTATTTGCTGGAAGAGATGCATATTGCTGGCCAATACCTCACGGGCATTGGGGAAATATACATGATCACCGACATGTGCTGACATGGCATCCAGGAACTGGTGCAGTACCCTGGAGGCTGATGCCTGTGATATCCCCATCATATCGCCAGTTGGTCTCTGGAAGGTACCTGTTGCTAGTATTCTTAGGCCAACACATACCTTGGTTTCCACTGGGATGGGTTCCCCTCTGTTGGTTCTATGTGTGAGGCGTGGCCTGCACAGCTCAACAATTTGCTGCAGGAGCTCTCTGTCCACTCTATAGCGCTCTACTATCTCCAGGTCATGTAACCCGTGGTAGGTGACCCTGGGCCTGTACACTCTTCTCCGTCTCCTCACTGTGGGTTGTCTGGCACCATCTGCATTGTCACCACCCTCAGCAAGTCGCTTATGTCTCATTATGACAGCTATGGCAGCCCCTAATATTTCTGCTCTGAGTTAAGCTTTTTCAGTTTTCACTTCTATTAGCTTACTCCTGTCTTGCAGTGTCTCTTAAGAGAAACATCCTGCACTACTGTTTGCAGAGTTTTAAGTGCTGGACTGGGCTACTATTCTGCCTGTGTAATTGCCTGCTTCTAATTGTTTTCACATGCTAGCTTCATCAGTTATCCCTGCTAGCTTCCTATTAATTCTGTTGCTTCCTTTTTCCTCTCTGTTTCCTCAGGGGGGAGCAACGTGCATACCATCAGAAACACGCTCACAGTGGCTTACACACGCGCACACGTGCTTACACGGTTCAGAATCTACTTATTCAGGTTAAAACACGCGTACACCCGCGCAAACACTGTTACACATCTGCCAACAGCCTCTGACATACTCAGCCTTCCCTACACGCATGCACACCTGCGCAAACAGTGTTAAACATCTCCCAACACGCTCCCACATGCTCAGTCTGCCTTACACGCGCGCGCACTGCCCTACTCGCGCTTCATGGTGCACACACTTGCGCATGCACGCCCAGCAAGAAACTTGGGTGTAAGTAACAGTGTACACCTTCCATTTCTTGACTTTCCATGACTTATCTAGTGGCACACCTCTTTCCATGATCTGTGTCTGTCATCTGTCATGTTACACTGACCTCCAATGAACTGCATTTCTTTCTACCATTCCCCCCCTGTGATGTCACCTATCTCCTACTCTATTCCTCCACCTTATGTATCTCTTACACTACTCAGACTGTGCTCATTTGCTATGTGACTGTGAGATTCAGTATCCTAACCCTCATTTACATGAGATTGCCTACTAATGCTTAGTTACATGTCTTAGACTCAGCTTCCCCCCTTAGCAACCACTACACGGTGGCCATGTTGTTTTTGGTCTGCTGGTCCCTGCATTGTCATTCCATGTATTGCATGAAACCCACATTTCTGGGTTTATAACCTTCTTTTTTATGATTTTATACAGCGCAGCCCGTTTGCGCGGGGCTGCACTGGGTGTAAAAAAAAATTATATTTTTAATATTTTGGCATCGGGTTATATTGCCAATGGCAACATATTTGGCCATTGGCATGCTGCCTGAGTCATATGCACCCTTTTTTTGGAGCTGACATGGCTCCATTGTGGAATTTGCAGAAACTTACTCAGTTGTCAACTGAGTACATTTCTGCAGCTAAAACGTCTCTTACACGGACTGGTTTCTGCTTCGTGGATCGCTAATATACCTCATTTGCATACCTTTCGGCTGCAAGTGAGGTATTTAGCATGTCCACGCCCAGTCCGTGTAAGAGACGTTTTAGCTGGTCTCTTACACAGAGTTTAGGGCTGTTCCTGGATCGCGAGGCTTGCATGGAGTGTTGCACGTCTCTTACACTCCGTGCAAGCGTTCGTGAATCCTGCCCATTATGTTTTAGGGAAGTATTACAGTGGTAGCAGGATTGCCTTCACCAGAGTGGAATTTGTTACTAGCACATTTTCTTTCCAGCTGCATACACAATCCCCCAGATTCAGCAAACAGCCATGCAGGAATAAGTTATTCCTGCACAGCAGGGTCCATTCCTATTCAGCATGGCAGAGCGCCATGCATATGCATGAAGGCGCACTGCCGTGGTGCAATATGTACACAGAAATGTGTATGAGCGCAGGGGGTGTGTCTGAGATCAGAGCTCTCACAATACACATGTCTCCTGCACTCCAGAATTGCCGTTCAGCAATTTAAAATGAATGAGAATACTCATAACACCCCCAACCCATCAGGGTAAAAAATATGGACAAAGCCATAAGGGACAATTGTCCCAACCAAGCCAAAAGAGTAAGGAATGTGGACAAAGCCCTAAGTCCCTACAAAGTAGAAAGTTGATAGAATGACAGGTTCAGCATTAGCATGGATATTATGAAGGGTACAAATAAAAAAAACACAACAAATAAATTATTTTTTTTATATATATGCAATAAAATTTAAGTGTAGCTGCGTGGGTGTGCCTGTTGCTTAGCGAGTCTTAGCCCAACTGAAACAGCACGATAAGTTAAAAAGCAATAGACATCCAGCATAAGCCTAAGGGCAATAGTGTAGCAGTTACAGTGTATGCCTTGCATGTAGTCATTCACAGTTCGAGCCTCTCCAAAACCATTTCCATTTTGAATGTGTAAACATTAAAATATTCATTTTTTTGTATATTTATGTATGAAGTAACTGATTTTCTCAACCAGAGTAGTGTATTAGGCCGAGATGTGAGGTGTCAGTGTAATAAAGTAGTGAAACCCCCATATAAACACAAGTGCCCCATACAGTATAGTCACACAAGAATAAATTAATCACAGCACATTGAGGGATGTCAGGGAAGGTAAATAAATCTATATTATGTAATGAATGATGAATCAATCCCATACATGTGGTAGCCCAATATAATGAAACATAAGCAATGCTAAGCATTGCACAGTTATGTTGACTGGGTGTAAGCATTGTGTACATATGAATACTAAGCAATGAATAGCCCAGCTAAGTGGATTTTCCCAGTGATAAGCAGTGCTGAACCCACTCTTTGAAGCACTGCCAACCTTAGCTAAGCAGGTTTGCCCATAGCTTAGCTGAGCTCAGCAGTTTCAAAAGTAACCAATCATGACAAAGTGCAAGAAATTGGCCCTATTTAAACCCTGTAGGTGGGAATACAGCTCATAACCAGTTGGAGCTCATCACTGCAGGCACCATGGCTGGAGTAGGAGAAGGTGTTCGCTTTCGTGCGCAACGCTGGGGCATTCTGGAGTCCAGGGTCATGGTTGGACTCCTTGTTGAAAACCATGATTTGAGACTGCTGCAGGGCCAGTACCAGGGCTCAGAATATAAAGTGGAGGCCTGGGACCAGCTTGCCCATGAACTCACCAGTGCTACTGGGATCCTTCAGACTGGTGAGCAGGTTTGGCATCACTATGCTGATCTCAAGTGGAGAAAGAGGTGCCTTCTTGACCAGTGGGAATAAGACGCTCAGGCAGGGGATGCCCCAGTAGTGTGTAAGTATCAGTATCAGTTGCTGTTTAAGATAGTCCAGGCTGTGTATGTTATGGATAGGTAGTCATAAATGTTTCTCTGTCTCCTGCACAGCTGCAGCTGAGAGAGCTTCAAAGGTGGAGGCACATGGAAGCAGGCTGCAAAGGCTGTGCCACGAGGCTGGTGAGTACTGATCTAGCTGGCAGTATAATCAAAAGTAGTAGAATATCACCTGTCAGTGCTGTAATCTGTGTATTGTTTGAACTGAATAAAACTGAAATTACCACAGATAATGCTAGTGATATACATAAAACAGTGATAACCTGTCAATAAAGCTATACAAATCTGGATTGTTGTGTTTTATTTGTAATGTGTTAGCAGGAATTGGAAATGTGTATAGCTTTTACACAGCAAATATGGTTCTGATAGCATTAAGTATCTGAGGTTCATGTGGCAAACAGTCAAGTCTTGTACAACATATTAAGCATAACAAAGTTCCCCTGCACTATGATCTGATAGCTGAATATTAAACATGTTTGCTAACCCTTGTTTCCTGTAATATAATATCTGAAAGTGTGAGTACACAGTAGAACAACTGTCTGCCATGCAGGAATGTGAGAAGTACAAGGTCAGAATGGCCAAATCACAGACTAATAGGTAGAAAACACTCACACAAAATTACCAGTTCCCTAATAACTTGTTCTGATAAACATCAGCATTATGACTACTTTTTGAACAAACTGGCAGGGTTTGAATCCCAGGAGTGATACTAAGCTGTCTGTATATTTTCACACAAGAATATGTGAGTATTGTTACAAACAGTTAGGTAGTGTAAACACACATTTTCACACAACTTTGGCAGGTAAAGCAGGCTGGATATTAACCATAGGATGTGTCTCTTATACAGTGGGTATTACACACACTGGCCAGCCCCAAGGCTGCAGATGACAGCAAGAGAAGTTCATAGACTACTTAGTTTTCCCCAAAAATGTCCCTCAAGTGTCACGCCATCACAGCTATTGGTCACTGTCCCCAGCACCCACGGTGCTGTACAAAAATGAAGGTGGACTATGACATTAGCACACACACACAGTGTGATTGCACATATCAAAGCCAGACCCTGTTAATGTGTAGAAACAGTCAGGTAGTGTTAACCCAATTTTTTCCACAGGTCCAGCATGTAAGTACAGCTGTATATTAGGTGTACGAAGTTTGAACGGATAACTGTGTACAACACCCACTGGCCAACCCCAAGCCCATAGATAGCTGTAATTTCAAGACATATCTGGAGAGTACTGAGTAGACTATAATGTACAGAACAGTTGTGAGCAATGTAATAACAAATAGTTATTCATTTCTCTGTCTCACCCCCACCCTATCTGCAACAATAATACAACCAAAAAAATAAATGGTATGTTTTTAACAAACCTACTGTTGGGACATGTTCCCCATTGTTATACCAATATTTCAATGCCTGTTTATTGCTGTTCCCTGTTTAAATGAAATCATTGGTGGCCAGTTGCTATCAATGTAACCTGCATGCTGCTGTAATATCCACTGTGGTTCCATATCTGCATATGTTCTGTTTGCTATGTAACTGATTGAAAATTGTGTTATGGTGTCTTTTGGAACACCCGTGCATGCTGTTATAACTAATCCTGGCATTGTATTGTTCATAACTAACCAACATATGTTGGAAACTGTCAATATCCTAGCTCATCTGGGAAGGACGATCCTAGCGGCTCTACCTGTCCCACCTCATCTGGCCATGGCACCGGGCCCTAGCGCATCGGGGACCCATCCTGGATGTTCCTTGTCCACTGGTCCTGCACCACCTACAGGTGGAACTGCTTCAGGGGATGGGGCTCGTCCCTCCCCTGGAGTGGGCACAGACAGGAGCCCATCACCTGATGTCAGGTCTGGGGTCTGGTGCGTAGGGAAATGCAAAAGGAGTTTGCAGCTCAGCTATACCAGCTTGAGGGCCATGTGGCAAATCTTGAGGGTCAACCTGCCCCTCCTGCTCATCCCCCAGCATAGCAACCTTTGGGGCCGTGAATGTGCAATGGTGACTGCTCATGGGTGGGGACCTCAGTCTTACTGTATCCATTTATGGGCTCATGTGCCTCTGATTCCCAACCACCCTCCCCATGAAGGTATTCACCCCCCATATGTGTCATGCACTGCCCTTGTCTGCTGCCTTGTCATAGGTGCCGGAAGCTATTAAAGACTGGGGGGGGGGTGGAGGGTGACAGGGTCACTTAGTGAACTAAAAAGGGTAATTCTTTTATAACTATTTGCTACCACAACATAGGTTCACATGGAGAACATTTTAAGCTTAGCCAATTCCCTTTTGGTGCTTGAATTAACATTTTCTGATTGGTCTTAGCTATCCCCATGGCTGATAATTGTATATTAGCCCTAGTGGGAACAACTGTGATCATACCATAGATAATTTGAGGGGGCCATGTAAGGGATGCAGCATTTAGGAACTGCCTCTATCCATTAGTGGCATGAGGGGAAATCCTGGAGTACATTTTCTATTATCCATCCTTAGATCCAAGTTGCATTTGAATATGGATGGATGAGCTTTGCTTTATTTTTATGGATAGTCTGTTCTGGAACAGTGGTAGCCTCTGTGATATACATCCATCTCTCCACAACATTCACTTTAGATACCTGGACTGAGTATTTCTGATGCCATCTAACTTGCTGATGTTCAGTAGGTCCATCTGTATTATGTCGGAGGATGCTTTGTATGCCAGACATGTCACCACTAAGCACTCTGTAGTATACTGAGTATAGTAATAAATCTTTGAGGTGGTCCATGCAAGACCTATTGTTTAGGACTTGTATCCTTTTAGTAAGGTATCTCTGAAGGTATACCAATTGTTGCATGGGGCTGGACAGATACATGCCAAAGTGGGCATTATACAAAATGATTGACATAATGAGTGCTTTGTAAAGGGGGACAACATCTCTAGATCTAGTCACAATCAATTTGTTTATAAACTGTGCAATACAGAAAGGCTTTCTTATGACTCTGGGCACATGTTGTTCAAAAGTTAGGTCACTGTACACACAAGTTCCCAAATGCCAAACAATTGGATAAGTTCTTAGAGGGCATTGTCATGATTTTGATATCAATTATTATTTGGGACAAACCTTCCTGCATGATGGTTAAGTCATTTGGGGATTCAGTAACTTCTCTTAGCTTGCAGTCATCTCAAACTTAGCTGACCAAAACTCTTTGGTATTTCCTTTTACTTTTGAGATGTATATGCCAAACAGAAAAAGTCTCAGCACCGAACCCTGGGGTACTCCATTGGTGTCTGGTCTCTTCTCCTGTTTTGATCTCCTGCATCCTGTGAGCCAAGCTGGCAATGCAGCTGGTGATGTAAGTGTTGCTCCTACATTATTCATCTTTTGTACTACACCTGAGTAGGGGATTGTGTCAAAAGTCTTGGCCAGGTCAAGGTAATGTGGTGTGAACCGTTTTACCTTCATCCATTGCTTTGGTAACAAGAGTAAAGCTTAAAAATTTCCCATGATTTTGAGCCTTTCACACTTTCCTTTGGGTTGTTTTCAAACACATTTTTAGGGCCATGCATACATGTATGCATTCCTTGATTCATCTTCCTGATTGTATTAAATTATATTCCTTGTATAATACAGCACTAGTTGTTAGAATGTGTTTTAAATCTGTAGTTTTAAACAGTCTTCCAGGAAGCAAAGAAACAAAATGTATGAAGCAATAATGATAAAACAAAACTACCCATTTTAGAAATTTTCAACCATAAAAGGCCACTCAAACTTCTCATAATTCACCAATATCAGTAAATATGCAAAATGTCTGCAGAAGTAAGTCATCTAAATAATTCCACATTTAAGGGATCTCTAACTAATGAAGAGGTTGCTGCTAGGAAACAACTCTATATTTCATTGTTTCATGTAAAAATAAATTGGCTGTTGCCCTTGAAGAATAAATTGCCTATGTTATATTAAAAAATGATAAGCTAATAATATTGCAACAGGGAATGGATGACAGACTAAATATAAAAGTCTGCTGGTCAGCACAATAAAGGCTTATCCTCCTGCAGATGCCAAATGACGACACCCTCCATTGTAAGTAAAAATATATTTAATATATTTAATAAATGCCAACTGCAGATGAGCACAAAAACAACATCAGATTCTGATGAAGTCTCGTGGTTAGAGATGAAAGTGCGCTAAATCAAAGTTTGAACTGTTTTAAATGTTTTTGTGTTCATCTGCAGTCTGCATTTATTAAATATATTAAATATATTTTTACTTACAATGGAGGGTGTCGTCATTTGGCATCTACAGGAGGATAAGCCTTTATTGTGCTGACCAGCGGACTTTTATATTTTGTTTTTTTGTGGACGTTTGGAGTCGAGAGGTTTTGGTGTGAATGGATGACAAACTAATAAGAGGTTCATAGTTACTAGGTAACTCCTCCAAAGGAGGACATTCACAAGACTGTACCATCCACTCCCTTTAAAATACAACATAGTACAGTATCAGCAATTTGCATACTGTGAGAGTAGAACCCACAGCTGTCTGCATCAGAAGTAAGCTACTACCTGTTGTGCTAACAGTCTTGGAAAATGCAGCATTAAACTTCTCTTCCCCTGAAGCTCTTAGCTCCTTGTAAAAATCTTTATTTATTTAACATTTTTTTACCAGGAAAGTCAGACTTGGAAGAAAGCCAATTTTCAGCAGAGGCCTAGGGAGAAATGCTCCAGATGCATGTCTTTATAACATGGGATGAAACCAGAAAACCCAGAGGGAATCCACCCAAATACAGGGAGGACGTACAGACTCCACACAAAAAGCACCCAGCCAAGAATCAAACCACATAAGCGCTTACTGGGAGGCAATGACACTTCCACTGCACCATCCACTTGACACAACTCGATTGCTCAATTTCACAGCAGAAGAAATCTGGAAAAAGCCAAAATGTATTTGTGTGGGGGGGGGGGGGGCAAAGTGCTAAAACCAGGGACACATTTTAAATATTGCTTGTATAATCTTGGAAAGCTGCTAAAATAGTGTTTTTTGTTACTATGTGTTTCCAAATAAAAAGATGGTAAGACTGAAACTTAAAAGGCTTTCATTATGATTTGCCAGAAAGCCACACATCTTAAGAGGAACAGACCAAAAGTATGAGCCAAACTCCCTGAATCACATGTTGTGGTGTGAGTAGAAAATGAAGGACCCTGTACCTAAGGTATGGGGTATGAGCACAATTGCACACACACACATAAAATATCACTTTGGAGTTACACACAAGACATATTGCTTTGGAGCTACTGTATAAAATAAATGGAGCTAGCACTAAACGGCCATCACTATCACTTCAGAGCTACAGCCTTTTTTGATATAAATCCAATAGCATTGTACCTACAAACTCTAGCACATAAATTATTCCAGACATTAAACAAGTTGAATACATCCTTGGTCAAAGCATTACACTTGTAATTATGCGCAAATTACCTCTAGAATCAGTCATCAACATCTTGGAATACTATGCAATCTCAAGTGGTACCCAACGTCAGAGCCCATTCTAACGCCAAAATAACTGACTGTAAATGTTTTGAAGCCTTGATGACAATTTGCAAATATCATTCTAAGCAATGCCTCAAATATTTAACCAACTTTCACACTGTTCTCACACCACCATGAGAACAGCCAGCAATTCATCGTACAGTAAACTCATGTACTGTTACTTCCTATGTTTTCTATTCTGTATATTTGAAATACAGAATTAAAAATGCAATGCGTACACTAACATTACTACAATCAAATCTGTAACAATCTTTGCACCATTTTGTGACTGGGTTGATTAAGGTATTGAAGGAAATTCCAGTCACTTTACAGAACATAGTGGGATAAAGAAAGATTTAGGCCAATGGCAAAGTGAGCTATCTAGCTACTGCATAAAATAAATGGAGCTAGTACTAAACGGTCATCACTATCACTTCAGAGCTACTGCATAAAATAAACGGAGCCAGAAATACCACTTCAAAGCTCCTGCATACAATTAATGGAACTAGTACTAAACGGTCATCACTATCACTTTGGAGCTAATGCATAAAATAAATGGAACTAGTACTAAACGTTCATCACTATCACGCATAAAATAAACGGAGCCAGAAATACCACTTCAGGGCTGCTGCATAAAATAAATGGATATCACTTCAGAGCTACAGCATAAAATAAATGGAGCCAGAAATACCACTTCAGAGCTACTGCATACAATTAATGGAACTAGTACTAAACGGTCATCACTATCACTTCAGAGCTACTGCATAAAATAAACAGAGCCAGAAATACCACTTTGGAGCTACTGCTTACAATTAATGGAACTAGTACTAAATGGTCATTACTATCACTTTGGAGCTAATGCATAAAATAAATGGAACTAGTACTAAACGTTCATCACTATCACTTTGGAGCTAATGCATAAAATAAATGGAACTAGTACTAAACGTTCATCACTATCACTTCGGAGCTATTGCATAAAATAAATGGAGCCAGAAATACCACTTCAGAGCTGCTGCATAAAATAAATGGAGCCAGAAATTTCACTTCGGAGCTACTGCATAAAATAAATGGAGCTAGCACTAAACGGCCATCGCTATCACTTCAGAGCTACAGCATAAAATAAATGGAGCCAGAAATACCACTTCGGAGCTACTGCATAAAATAAATGGAGCCAGAAATTTCACTTCAGAGCTACTGCATAAAATAAATGGAGCTAGCACTAAATGGTCATCGCTATCACTTCAGAGCTACTGCATAAAATAAATGGAGCCAGAAATACCACTTTGGAGCTACTGCATAAAATAAATGGAGCCAGAAATTTCACTTCGGAGCTACTGCATAAAATAAACAGCCATCACTTACTGCATAAGTGTATCAGAATGAAATATCACTGACTTACTCCAGAACTGGAGCCTTGGAAGTATGCAGTTATGCATGGAGCTAACACTTGGGAGCCTTATCAGCAAGAAGTGCCTTCCGTGCACTTTTGTGTTTAAATTAGTGTGTGACGTGCGCATGAGTCCTCCTCCCCTTCGCCCTCTGGTTCTGGCGCCTATAGCTAAACTGCCCTATTAAGAACATTTCCATCATAAAGGTCTAATTCCACACACAACTGCATTTTAAATTTATTGTTTGAACATTTTTCCAGTAGGCAATGAAGCAAAATGCATGCACCAATAATATCAAAACTGCCTTATTCAGAACATTTCCATGATAACAGTCTACTTCTACACACTATATATAAATACAGAATCACAGTAGTGTAAGCCATAGGCATGTTGCACGGCTTCTTGAACTTATTTTCAATTGGGGGTGGCAAAAGGCCAAAAACCAGGGACACATTCTAAACATTGCTTGTATAATTTTGGAAAGTTGCTGGCATAACATGTTGTGTTACCACCAAGCATTTCACTGCCAAGTCTTGGCCCCAGAGCCCTGTGCACTACAGTCAGAGCAGCATACCACTAAGTTAAGCCAGCAGCTTCTTGAAAGACAGGAAGACAAACTTAAATGGCTAGCATATCATTTAGTGAATTCAGTTCTCACGTCTCACCATAGCTGTCAACCTCTTTGCACAGAAATACAGAACAAAGCCAATAATGGAGGAATACAGCCCCAAAGCAGGGACACATTTCAAATACTAATTTTATAACCTTAGAAAATTGCTAGAATAAAAGGTTTTGTTTTACCACTCCTGAAAACCAGAGGAACAAAAAAAAATGTGAGGCATAAACTCACAAGTGACGGTGGCTAGGGACTTTAGGCTCTTTTTACCTGTACCCAAGGTACAGGGTTTGAGCCAGAGTACCTCTAGCCACCAGATGTATCCTGTTAGGGGCATTTTCAGACACACACACACACACACACACACATGTTCACCCAGCAGTTTACTCACTCTGTGGTACGAAAAGCAGCAGCTTCTGAAAATAAATCCTTCTCTGATTCTGATAAGCAGTAACTAACCGTCCATTCCCACTTGCAAAAGTATTTGGAAACCCGGAAATACATGTACCGCGAGCTCTACTCTGACAGGTTGGATGAGCTGATGTCATTGCGCACGTGATGACGTCAGCTATTTGGGACAGTTGGGAGGTATGGATGATCTGCAAAAGTGAGGGGGCTCCTCTCGCTCTATGTTTCCAGCACCTATGTGCCTTGTCTATCTTGTCTGTTTTCCTACACAACCTCCCTCCCCACATATACCTACTATCCTTCCCCAACAACCCACTCTCATCTTAAAAAAAAAAGGGCAATCTCTTCCCACAAAATAATTACACCCCATACATAGCTGTCCATTTCGCAGACATGTCCACTGGACACATGTAATCTTGTCCAATTGCCTAGACAACACATTACTGTTGTTGTCACCGCTCTTGTTTGGCATCTACTTCTCTGAAGTACAGGCCAACACTAAGGTACTCTGGCTAACAAAGTTCGCAGATGACTGCAAACTGGGAGCCATTATTGAATCCCCAAATGATGTGGATACGCTACAAAAGGGCCTTACAGAAACAGATGCTTGGTGCCAGAGCCATGGGCTTAAGCTCAAAGCCAAGAAATGTATAGTTATCCCCTTTTGGAAAAAACATGTACCCGTGAATTACCACATAGGTGGCAGTGCACTAAACACTGAAAGTGTGATAAGAGACTTAGGGACACAGGTGAACAGTGGTCTCACTTTCGAGAACCACATCGCCACAACAGTCAGGCAAACCTTATATGTGGCACACCTCATCACTAAGGGCTTTTTATCCAGAAAAAGGAGGTCATTCTCCCACTGTACTCATCCCTCATTAGACCCATTATAGAATACAATGCCCCATTTGGTATGTACCTCTCAAGACATCTGCAACAACTGGAAAGGCCGCAGAAATACCTCACCAAAAGAATCACAGACCTAAAGCAGATGCCCTACTCTGACTGCCTTAAAAAACTCCAGCTATACTCTGTCACATATCGTCTACTCAGAGGTGATCTCTGCTTAACATACAAGGCCATGTCAAACCCAGAGCTGTTGGACATGCCACACTTAAAGAAATCCAAATCCTTCCGAGCCACACACTCCAGAGATCTAATCCTTGTCATCACAATAAACAAAACATGCTGGAGGGATAGGTTCCTGACCCAGAGACTCCCCAGACTCTGGAATAGACTGCCTATACATGTCAAGCAGAGTGCCTCTTTGGCCCTCTTCAAATGGCACCTTGACGACTGGATGGGAGAAAGTAAATTCACCCCAGGGATCATGTCAGTCGCCCTGCTAGACAGGGGTACAGGGAAGTAAATAGTGTGGGAAGAAATAGCCATGGAAATGTTATGGCTAGGCTTATATAGGCCCTAGGGCTGATAGCCTAGTACCAACCTATGAACCTATAAACCTATGAACCTATGAACCCCTCTCTCAGGGATATGAGTATCCAAATTTACCTCCAAATTCAATACATATGCACAGCTGTTGTTGTAGGAGAAATGGACAGATATGGACCTTCCCTACTCTCGTCCTGCACATCCCTATCCATCTTTTATTTTGATTTTCCCTCTGCATGGTCCTTTTTTCATGACTTTCCTATCACCCCTTTTTCTTTTCTTTCAAAGAAATTAGCGCAGAGGTTAGTGGGAGTAAGCACCACTAAGCGAAGCTAAAACTGTATTTTAGCAATGCTTAGCATCACACAACCCCACTTACAGCCGCTTTAAAGTGCCTTAATCATCCTCTCACCATCAGCCATTGTTGTGGCCAGCAAAAAAACTAATCAGCCCTATTAAGTCTTGGTCACAGGACCCTTTACACTACAGTCAGCAACCATACCACTCCACCATCTGAGTTCTACAATTTGTGCTTGCTTTGCCTAACTTATCATGCAGTCTGGTCATTTAACATTAATGAAAACACTAGCAGCTCCAGGTCTTGGGCCCAGGGCCCTGCATACTGCAGTCAGAGACCATACTACTACACCACCTGAACTGATAATCTATGCTTGTTTAGTCAAACATAACATTCAATAGAGCGCCTATACATTTAAACGTATATAACCATCGCTGAGCGACAGGCAAACCAGTTGACATATGCTCAAACGCAGAATAGGTAAACAGTAGTTATCATACCTAACTGGATTTGCACATTGCGTACTGACAAAAAAAACAAAACTAGTAAAAACAAAAAAAGAGAGTGGATTTGTAGAACTAAACTTCTTTATTGGTAAGCGCTTTCGTTTGGTAAAAGGTAAGCCAACTTCTTCAGACCATAGAAAAACATACAAGATACAATCCCATGTGAAAAGGAATGCCTTTTATACACAGTGTTAATCTAAACAAGCAATCAATTAATTAAGTAAAAAACAATCAACAGTAAAAAACCACAAGTAACCATTTGTTTGCTGAACCAGAGATTTGTTTTACATAGGTTTTCCAAAAATCAGTAAACCTTAGACAATAAACTTTCTCAAACCTAATTTATCTCAATATTAAAAATATCAAATCACCTAGCCTTGTGATGGTAACATATTTACTTTAAAATTACTAACTTTTTAAAACCATGTATATTAAAAGATCCTAAATGGATCTATTTATTCAAAAAGGCTTGTAATGCTTATCTAGCTAAAGCTTTTATTTTGAGTAAACATTTGATAGATACATATTCATTTAAACCCGGCATAATATAAGCCATGGTACGGATCTGCCATGCCAATTCTATTTCCTCGAGTTTAAGTTGCCATGGGCCACCCCTGCTGCTACTGTCTACTTTTTGCAAGACAATAAAACTAAACTTATGGTCTGGGTGTTCTATTATATGCCTTGCTAGGGCATTTGTACTGATCTGCCTATCAATGCTATATCGATGCTCATATATCCTTTGCTTGAGCTTTCATTCTGTTTTTCCAGTATAGTAACCTTCACATTGGTTGCAGACAGCCCCATATACTAACCCTTGGGAATCACATGTATGTCTACCCCAAATTTGATAGGTCTTATCTCTGATGTTAACCTTATTAGTCACTTTAATATGTTTACATTGGGCACATCTTCCACATTTAAACATACCAGTTTGGCCTCTTAAAGCTTTTTTTCGGTCTCTCAACCAAGTTTTTCAAATTGAGACCTCTTCTGTTTGTTATAGCTGGTGTTGTGCCCAACATTTTGACTAATTGGTTATCCTATTGTATTAAAGACCAATTTTTACATATAATCTCCCTAATGCTGCTTGCATCTAGGGAATAGGTTGTTAAAAAACTAGTTGCCCCATTCGATACCCTTTCTTTTCCCTGGGAAATGTTAATAACATTCCCCACTGGCGGGGTTGTGTAAACTTGTTTTTCTTGTACCAAAGGTTGAAAATACCCTATTAATCTTTTATTACGTACCTCTTCCATCACTTGATCGATTAAGGGTAAAGGATAAGCTCTTTTTAAGAACATTTCCTTGAGGAGATTACACTCCTCTAAGAAATCATCGAATTGGATACCGTCCTCACTGCTCTTACTGCCTGTCCCTTAACCACTGCCCTTTTCTGATGGAGGGGGTGGCAACTTGTGAAATGTAACAATGTGTTAGAGTATGTGGGTTGTCGATGGATGGTAGAACTAAATTGCCTATTGTTATTGTCTTTACTAAGGTCGATGTCCAAAAAATTAACCTCATTTTGGCCTACTTGGTATGTAAATTCCAAGAATGAAGTAAATGAAGTCATTTCAGTTATAAACCCATTAATCATGTCCACCGGCCCTTCCCACAAGAAGAACATGTCATCCTGGTACCTTGTGTACCAGGCCACATGTTCTTTATATGCTGTGCAATTAAATAGGAAGGACCTTTCCCAATAGGCCAAGACACTGTTAGCAAAACTGCTCCCACAAGGGGAGCCCATTGCAATGCCACTCTTTTGGAGGAACAATTTGTCTGAAAAAAGAATATAATTATTCTCCAGTATTATTTCGAGGAGAACTTCTATCAAATTAATTTGCTGATGTTCCATCCCTCTTATATGAAGGAACTCTCTAACCCATTCAATTCCTGTTTGGTGTGGAATGGAGGTATAGAGGTCCTTGGTGTCAACTCTAGTTATATGCAATCAGCAGTAGCTGACCTGTAAAAGTAGCCTCCACCAAGGAGAGAGTAATCAACTGGCTTACTGTACTGATTATTTCACATGTTTTCACAGACCCGATTGTTATGTTTTACATTCAATTGTAAAGGACAGAGATCACATTACAGGTTTTGATTTATTTGAAATGAGTTTTTGTTGTGTCATGTTCCAATTGCACAAATACCAGGCATTGTAACAGGGTTCTGTACACTTCATATCCACTGTAGTTATATGCAATCAGCAGTACCTGACCTGTAAAAGTAGCCTCCATCAAGGAGAGAGTAATCCCCCTTGGTGGACAGCAGTGATACACAAAGCACATAATAGGATGCTATATTGGCTGTACAGGGACACATAGACGCAGCTAACAACTTGGAGACAAGTCCACCTCTATCTCAGCAAGCATATATGTTCACAGCTGATGTTGTATAAGGCTGATTATGACTATAAATCAGATATATCCACACCACCAAGGACAATTGCAACAGAGTGTCTCCACATATGGTCAGACTCAGAGGCAACAACACAATTCAACCTGTACTGGGGGTAAAGCACACCTCATACACACATGCCATGGATATAGGCAGCATGCATCACACAGGTTAGGTGGGAAAAGTGCCACCCTGTCCACACAAATTCTATAGGGGGATATGCACATGAAATACACTACCCCCTCATCAATGGTGAACATGTACATAATGCCTACTGAAGGCAACAACAGCAAGTCTCCCTGGGCCATGAGAACATCACTGTCTGCCTCTTACCTGAACTAAGGCATGTGCTCACAGCTCCATCACACAATACAGTCAAACACAGACCTACCACCATCCACACACCATCCACATGAAAGATGGCCACTGTCATCCCTATACACAGAAATTAATGGGGAATAGAGGATTATGCAGTTAACTGTGCAACATTGGGTGGAATAAGATAGGTCAGGGCCAGGAGTGTAATGACAGCTGATTACAGGGTTAGGTTGTAGTTTGGAATATTGTCAAGTTATATTCTGTGTTGATGTACAAGTAGACAGCCTTTATGAGGTCATGTAACCTTTTCTCCTTTTATGTTTTCCAGCTACCATACCACGAGGAAGGCTACCAGCCTTTATTTCATTTGAGAATGATGTAATCATTCAGTGTCTCATACAGCACTATGGTGTCCTGTTTGGACATGGCACAGAAGCCCTACGTGACCAAACAGCTCTGTGGGAAGAACTGGTCCACAGGGTGAATGATGCTGGACAACAGAACCAGCATTATGACCAGGTCAGTCAAAACACCAGTGACATTTTGTGTCATGCATGGAACTGAGCAGCTGCTGTATCAAGGGAGCGGCTATCCACAGGTGGGGGTGCAGCCATCCAGCCCCCACTGACACATATGGAACAGCTCCTTGACAGCCTTGGTGCACCCGCCCGGCACACCCACCATGAAGCAGACCCCAGCATTGTTGAGGTGGGTGGCACCCAACCAATGTCTGAGGAGCATGCAGGTAAGGCCATAGTGCACATAACTAGAAGAGTGTTGATTCTACATTTCTATCTGTAGAGAATCTGCATGCATATATCAGAGAAGATAGTCTATAGCTGGCATTTAGTAATGCACAGATGTGCACATATATATTGTTGGGCTGCATATTCTGTAGTATTGCTGTTTGTTCTGTTAATGTTCTAAAATGCTGCTTCCACCCTGTAGCAATGCCACATGAGTGGCTACTGAAATTACCTTGATCCCACAACTATGTAGGTCACTCAGGTATACAACTGGGGCAGCAGTCTGTGACTGGTGGGTATGGGGTTATTTTGTTCATGTTTGCTAATACACGGCCATGTTAAGGCCATGCTATATGCCCTGTGCACATTTATCACACCTACCTATAATGCATGATGTACATATTCACTTTTGTTGGTGATAACTGCACAGCATCACAGTGGTCACCATGGTGAAGGGTAGGTAGGAGTCCTGCAGTATACCTCACAACTCATCAGTGGAAGATTTGTGGACAGAGACAAGCCAAATGGTGGGACAAATGGCCTACAGTAGGGACATGTATAAAACATAACCCTCATACAGTCGATACAACAGTGTAAACATCCCTATGATGGTGTCAACTGTTCCTAATATATACAATGACAGAGCACAATAACACATTCCACACCTTTTACAACCCGTAATGAGCACCTAACATGTGCAATTAGTGCATAGCATAGAATCCTACGTTAGGACAACAAATATGGGGTTTACAATCCTTACAATACACTGGAAGCATACGTGTGCACACACTCCAATTAACATATTGTGGAGGCAGCTTGTGATGTACTGACAGCATTCACTCTTTTGCAGTACACACCTGCCATCATGAACAGGCCTCTATGTCACACCATGTAATGGTCTGCTGTCCGAGAAGTATGTCCATGACAATTGCCCAGCTGCCTGCAACACAGGCAGCGATGGCATGCAGACATCTTCCAAGGCATGACATAGATCCCATATCTGAAAGGAAGTAGTCAGGAGTAGGGTAAAATAACATTACCTCACCATTGCATATTCCATGGCAAACAGTGCAGAGAATCATATAGAAGTGTATTAAATATGGGATGACAGTGATATTGACAAGACACAGATGACCATCCAATACAGATGACAATACCTACTGCAGACTGGTCAGGGAGGCTACCCAGATACATGTAGCAACACTGAGGCAGTTGCACAAATGTCTAGCAAGTCCTGCCTGTGTATTACCTGCATCAACAATCACCTGAAGTCTGCATAAGTGTGCCCTATGGGTTAGGGTACGTAGATGGGAGAGTTATCCCACAAGAAACATCATCCAGGCCTCTGTAAATGTAGTAAAAGCATGACTCCAGGTCTTCCAAAGGCATGTGTCACAATGTGTAATGGTGTCATAAGATCAAGGCTCAAACCTACAGACAGTAGTCCTAAGGTTATGTGTGTGCAAACGCAGCAGCTCACATCAGGGCTACCATCCCCAACCTGAAGGTTGCTGGTGCCAGTGTACACATTTACAGTTTCTGTTCATTACCTGAAAGTAGGCCTGTAGACAAGGTGGAGTGAATGTGGAACACTGAAAACTAACACTCATGTGTGGGCCACAGTTGTCAGGCATCTGCAATAAGGCAGGATGGGGAGGGGTGTCAGCTTCAAATACAACAGTAAACTGAAGCATACATCGAAAGCTAGCTAAAAATGGCCGTATCTTAACACATTCAAGGTTATGAATTGGCCCAAACATAACACACACTCCACAGCAATACTGAAGTCCCTGTGTGACTTCCATGGGCTGTGGACATGACCTGACCTGGCAATCTAGCAGAGTTGTGGTACCTTTGTAGGGAAGACAGACCTAATTATGCAAAGGCAAGGATGTGCCATGCTACTGTGCCCCTTCCAGGAATAGTGACTGCTGTATTTCAGTTAGCAGGTGCTTCAATAAACCATTGGTTTAGGGTGTGCACAGTTATGCACCCCCAATATGGCATGCATCTCAGTCAGTATCTCCATGACTGACAGTCATCTGACTCAGGATTGGATTGCATAGGTCATATGTCACATATCAGGTGTGTGTGTAATGTTTTGACTGCAGTAATGTGGCCCATTGCATATCATAGAATAGGCTGCCATGTCAACAGGAGTGTGTACGCTCTTGAAATCAACATGAGGATTGGAAGGTCATCAGTGTATGCAGATGTTATTGCACATGCATAACTGATAATGATGAGATCTGGGAATCAAATGTCAGTCATTCATTAGTGACATCCATCCTCATATCATCCCAGTCACGTGTCAGACAAACACATAGGGGTTGTGAAGAACAGAGCAAACATAACTGCTACACATCTAACACATTCAGCAATGATTTGTATTGTTGTGAGGTATGGTGTACAGTGCGTGCCAGTGTGCTGTATAGGTGCACAGCATTAATGTGCACATGGGTGCAGTGTGTCCCAGGGGAAGGGGCATTACCTACTAACATGACTTGTGCTTCCCACATATGTATATTATTTGTAACTAGGATTTAGATTGGCTGCACTGCCTGATATTGAGTGCCATATGTCATGCATGTCAATTATTGGGTACTGAGGTCTAGGTAATATGTTTGTGCCACCTCACCTGTTAAGTGTGTATGTGTGTAGAAGTAAACCATAATGTACAGGTCTAATTTACATTTCTTGTCTGCCCATCATAGGTAGCGAGGTGCAGGCAAACTGATGTTAGTGTCCATACAGACTCTTACAATGATGATGGGCATAGTGAGGCACAAGCAGGGTTGTCAGGGGCTGAATCTGTGCCATTGGTTGACATTCCACCTTTATCCACCCCATCCTCACACACAGTCACAATGCCCATACATACCCCATCACTAGTGGCCATAGATGAGGGACAGTTGGCGGGTGGTGGCATGGGAGAAGAAAGTGTGGGGACTATGGAAAATGTGTTTGTAAACAGCAGCCATAGCCAAATGACCGATGAGGTACCACAAAGACAGATGTACAGGGGTACTCATAGGAGGGCTGCTGGCCATCATGCCCCTGGCAGAAGTGCCACAGCAGATGTCACCAGATGCTTCTTTCGGGCCATCATGGAGGCACAGGTACATATGGAACATTACACCAGAGATAGTCTGAGGCTCCAGAGGGCTATTCTTCCTGCTGTATGTGACAACATCCGTGATCTTGCAGGTGCCCACCGTTATTTTGCAGAGGTCATGGATAGATGGTTGAGTGAACTGGTGGGAATCCTCAACCATGTAGTGTCTGTGGTAGAGCATGTGGTCGGAGTAGGACATCAGCCACATGGACGTAGGTCAGCAATACCAACAGGTGGAGGTCTATGTGGACATGCAACAACTCACGGCCACTCCCATAGTAGCAGTACCAGCACCAGCACTGCAGGGGGTTGCTGTCCACACCACAATGCAGCAGACCAAGTGCACGTGGTCCTGGCTGGTCCCAACAGGGATCCAGATCCAGCAGACAATTGTCATCATTAGGGAGAGTAACATATCTGGGCTTCTGCCTGGTAGTGCCCTTGCAACCCCTGGCAGGCACAGTTCCCATCTCTGTGGTCGGACATGGTGAACTGTATACCCTGCCATGTACAATCTGCAGCTGTCCAACAAACTCCTGTATGGGGCAGCCACATGGCAGAAATGTGTGCATACATACACACACACATCACCAACACAGCTAGGGCACCTCCATACCTGCACATACCATGTTTGCACAGCCCATTTAATAAAGAACCCACTATCCCAGACACATGATGTCAATCAAATGGCTCAGCCTAGGCTTCTAGCAAACCCACAACACACCCTGTGCATATGATGATACCTGTGCCACATCCCTGTCATCCATACTATCAATGCAGGGACAAGCTAATATGGTTCTCATGCACAGGGTGAATGTACTAAGGTTTAGCAATGTAAAGCTGTTTAGCATGGTTTCAGCTGGAATAAATTAATGCTTACACATTAGGGTGTGTAACTGTCCAGCCATGATGTATTATAGCTGTCATTAACACTGACTAATTGTGGTCTCCATAATGTAGTCTGTTTGTGTTCTAGGTGTCTGTGTGTCAGCAGGATGCTGGTTTGCTGTCCTATTCTACAAGGGGTGTGGCACTGTGGTGACACATTGACTGTGTCATATCCTGGGTGCAGCTGAACACAAGTAACAGGTCTGTATAACAGTTACTGCATGTGCCACATGGCTGATAGGTCTGAGGGGTGTATACAGGTGAGTGCATGGCAGCTGATGTAAGCAGCTCTTCTACAGTGGACAATGGTAAGTGTACTGGGTGGCACACACCAAATATCTATGAATAACACACACAGAGGGTTTGGTGTTGATGTAATACTCAGAGAATACTGTTCACATGGATGTACTTCATTTTGCAATTAACTCATTTTGGCCTATGTAATTCCACGAAGACCAAATTGCCAAAACATCACATCAGTAATTAATCAATCCGCCAGTTTAATGTCATTGACACAAAACGGTTTGGCTCCACAAAAGGGGTGGTAAGTTGTCCTAGTGACATCCAGGTAACCCCAGATACTGGAATCAAATTAGATTATATTGAAAAAGAACTGTGCAAACTGAATCCAAACAAAGTGGAGGGAGGAGATGGAATAAGTAACAATGACCTGAGAACACTTCAGCAAGAACTTACACTACCATTATATTTATTATTCACTAGGTCATATAAATATGGGGATATTCCTCAAGATTGGAGACATGCACTTATTAAACCTGTCTTTAAGGGAAAGGGGAGTAGGACAAACCCAAAATCATATAAACCCTTAAGTCTACTTTCACGTTGTGGAAAAATAATGGAGAAGGTAATACTGGATATCTTATTGTCAGAACTGGATAGGCTGGGACTTGAAACCATATATCAGCATGCATATGCTGAAAATAGATCTATTACTACCTGTAACATGATGTTCAATAACAATATAATAACAGCTATGGACGTAAAATGGTGTGTGATGTGATTTATATAGATTTAACTGCAGCATTTGACAGGGTCATGCACAAAACATTGATCAATAAATTAGTACAACTAGGTATTGATACACTGTTGATAAGATGGATAGTTGCAAGGCTTACAAATAGGACACAGCATGTATCACACACCAACTGGACAGGTGAAATCCTTGGTTACTGTAAAGGTGTCCCACAGGGCTCTGACCTAGGCCCTTACTTGTTTAGATTGTATCTTTCAGACCTCACTTTTTCATCTGAGGTGTTCTACAGTCTAACAAAATGTTACTCCAGAGGCACACCACGACAATTGGAGCCAACTTTCAGAAAAACAGTTTAATGCAAATAAAACACACAATGCAAAGGCCAGTAAGCACTTTCACGTTTCACTGAACGCTTCTTCAAACTTAAAAAATCACATTTCTTTAGCAGTTAATAAATATACAGATATAATTAAAATGCGCCAATGGGAAGGCTTTCTGTTACATCAGTGATTAATTCACACAATCAATCACATCTTCCTATAACAAGTATATAAAAAAGCATTTGCACAGAATATTCATGTTAAAAGCCTATTAATGCCTTAAAAAAAAAAAAAAAAAAAAAATATATATATATATATATATATATACACATACACATACATAAAATCATGTATATTTACTTAATACAAAAAATATATATAAAAAATATATAAACTGCTTAAATGTGTATATATAGCTAAAAACTATATCATAAAAGTATATATTCTAGTTAAAACTAATCAGTTGGTGCTTAAGCTGTGTCCATCTCATCACAAACATTCAATGAAACATCATGCTTCCGTATCATAAGTGAATTATAATTAACCTATAACTATTCGTACATAAACTAAAGCAGTATATATTCAAAACATAGATTTGAAAACTTGCGTGTATTAAGAACAGAGCTCTACCTATTCAATAAAACTAGTGGATAAGAGGTCTATCTTTCAGAAAGGGTTTGAGTGATACCCTATCATTCAGACCATGCAACCTATCTGCTTGTAATCTTAATATCCATTTAGCTTCCTGCTTCTCAGTGTGGTTCCTAGCATCTCATAGTCTATTGGTTTTATCTATCAATTGATACAAGCAGATAGGTTACATGGTCTGAATGTGTCCATATCAGAACATCGAAGTTTTAAAACTTTGAATGTTCTAATATTGACCCACTTTGATCGAACGCTAAAAATAGCGAAGCTGCAGAACACCAAATTCTTTCCTAGGGAAAGAATTTGGTTGGCCGGTTCTGTGGCTTTGCTATTTTCAGCGCTGTGGTGAAGATTTACAGGTCGAGTTCAGGTAAGTCTGTGATTGTGTGGTTGTTAGGATTAGGGCACGGATTAGGTAAGTTATGGTTAGGGCATTGGTTCGGTGAATTAGGTTTAGGGGCAGGTTAAGTTAGTTAGGGTTAGGGCACGGGTTAGGTGAGTGTGCAATAGTGACGGACCTTAGGGTTAGGGTTTGGGTTAAGGTAAGTGGCTAGATAGTAGTGTATGTATAGTTTAGTGTAGGGTTAGTTGTAGAATTATAAGTGCATGTGTGTGTATTGATGTTTTTTAGGTGTGCTTGTGTTGTGTATGTGTTTCAGAATAGCAATTTTTTTCCCAAGGAAAATATTTGCTGTTCTGAATGTTCGATATTATGTGGTTTAGATATTTTAGGTCCGATGAAATAGCGTTCGCTATTTTCATCTTTCGATAACGTGATATAGATGCGTCTGAATGACAGGGTATCACTCAAACCCTTTCTGAAAGATAGACCTCTTACCCACTAGTTTTATTGAATAGGTAGAGCTCAGTTCTTAATACGCACAAGTTTTCAAATCTATGTTTTGAATATATACTGCTTTAGTTTATGTGCGAATAGTTATAGGTTAATTATAATTCACATGATACAGAAGCATGATGTTTCAGTGAATGTTTGTGATGAGATGGACACAGTTTAAGCACCATCTGATTAGTTTTAACTATAATATATACTTTTATGATATAGTTTTTAACTATATATACACATTTTAAGCAGTTTATATATTTTTATATATTTTTTATATTTTTTTAATTAAGTAAATGTACATGAGTTTATGTATGTGTGTGTATATATATATATATATATATATATATATATATATAATTTATTTTTTTAAGGCATTAATAGGCTTTTAACATGAATATTCTGTGTAAATGCTTTTTTATATACATGTTATAGGAAGATATGATTGATGTTTTGAATTAATCACAGATGTAACAGAAAGCCTTCCCATTGGTGCATTTAAATTAAGCCTGTATATTTATTAACTTCTAAAGAAATGTGATTTAGAAGCCTGAAGAAGTGTTCAGTGAAACATGAAAGTGCTTACTGGCCTTTGCATTGTGTGTTTTATTTGCATTAAACTGTTCTCTGAAGGTTGGCTCTGGTTGTCGTGATGTGCCACTGGAGTTACCTTTTGTTGGATTTACTGCTTTGCTTGTCAGGGGCACTTTATCCGAAGCTGTGTTCCTGTTTCTGAGTGCTCTACAGTCTATATGTTAACAACCTGAAATTGGGTAAACTGATTACAAGTTCTACAGATAAGGCATTTCTGCAAAATAATTTGACTAAATTGACCATTTGGGCAGAGGAGAATTATATGTTGATAAATACATCAAAAACTAATCATATGAGATTTGGGAGACATAAACTGAAAGGTGAATATTTAATAGAGCACACAGTGATTGAACTGTAGACTCATTTAAGGACCTGGGTATATGGGTAGATTCAGCTATGTTTTTCTAATCATATCAACCAATTGGCTAATGATAGTTAGAGAACTATCGGTTGTATAAAAAGATTTATAAAGTCTAGGAATTTAAACATAATGAAGTCATTATTAGTTAGTTACATTAGACCCAAACTTGAGTATGGAATAACAATATGGAAACCCTATATGAAAACAAGAATGAATAAACTGGAAAGAGTACAGTGGAAATATACCAAGGGCATCCATGGATGTGAAAGTCTAAGTTATTATGAAAGACTAAAATATCTGAACTTGTACAGTGCCTCTTACAGATATTTAAGAGGAGATCTTATTTAGGTATATAGGGCATTTAGGGACAACTACCTCTGGGAATGTTTGGGGTTATCAAAAAGTACTAGAGAATCATCAGACAATTTATGTAGAAGATTCTATAGGAATGAGAAGTGTACTAATTGGTTTTCTGACAGAGTAGCTGATGCTTGGAACAGACTACCAAATTACATTAAAGCAAGTACTAGTTTAGATATTTTTAAGAATACCCTGGACATTTATTATGGGAACAAGTGTTTTGGTATATTGGCAAGCTAGAAGGACATTAATGCCCATGCTCGAAACATTTGTATGTATGTTATGTATGTATGTATTGACAATGGTACTGGCAGGGTATATGTCCTCTTCCCCAGTGTAGTCCTGGAGTTGGTAAACATAGGTGTGCTGGTGGCACAGCTTCCCACATTGGAGGATGTGGGGTGGCATAGAACCACACATAGTGTGATTAACAACTACGTGACCTGGTAACATATAGTGTACAGTGTAACAGCAGACTAAGTGGGGGGATACGCACAATAGTAATCCCAATGTGGGTGCCTGTGCCCACAAAACCACACCCAAATATATATACCAACTCCAGTATCGCTGTACAGCTTTACAGTGGGGAAGAGGGCATTTACTCATCTACTACTAGTTCTGATGGAATGAATTTCCACAAGATGATTGCTTTGAAATGTTACCTTTTGCCATTAGTTCTTGGAAAAATGATCTCTTGGGGCATATATCTTCTGCAAACTGACGTAGATCCCTACACATACACACACACTTACTTGGCAACACTGAGAGTAGAACTCCTACCTAGGTACTTATTGCTACTAATATGTTTGGCCTTAATTGCACACACCGCAGATCTTTTAGAGTGAGGTGTGTCCCGAGTTTCCTGTTAAGTGAAGAACATCACCAGGCCTTGTACAGTATGGTAATGGGTGATGTACTGGGTGTTAATGAACAATATATAGTATGACATACTGTCATATACACATTGACAAACACATACAGTCATAGACACATTTGACAGACCTGGGTTTAGCACTGCTAACTAACCTTGTCAGTGAGTCCATTCTGTAGAGTTTTTGCACACAGCACATGCATCATTGGGCTGGATAGTGTAATCAGTTACCTGTATGGCTGATGGTGACAGCGGTCCTCATACAGTAGACCTTGGGACATGTACTGTGGGTACCATGGTGTAAAGACAGTATACCCAGCAACCACACCCCACATTGGATATTGTACTCACTGAAACCCATGATAATGCTCTGACATACCCAAAATCATACATTGACCAGCACTGCAATACAAACCCTTGTCTATCTAATCAGTGCTACTACAGGCATATGCATTTATTGCACATGCCACAGAGAGATTATGGTGAGGGTTTGTCATGGCTCTCCTAATGTCAGCAACATCACCATCCCTTATAATGCATGGCAAGGTTTAGTGTATTTGGAGAATGTGGCCTCAGAATACTGTCTCCTACTAATATGCATACTCACACATGATTTCACACACACACACACACACACACACACACACACACACACACACACACACACACACACACACACACACACACACACACACACACACATTTGCAAGGACTCAGAGGGTAACCCATGGCTATCTACCCATTTTAGAACAGTGTTATGCTGGTACTGCAAGCTCCAGGTAGCCCATAGGGGGAAGAGTGTCACAAGGTACATTTAATGTGAATTAACACAGCAGCCCTTTCTAAGTATAGCAATGGGGGGGTGTAGTGGGCAAGAAGGACCTCACAGGATTTTCAACTAAAAGTTTACAAACATACAGACACTGTTATACTCAATAATGCACACACACATTTGTCAGTACTGAGGTCCACAGGTGCAAATGTTCCTAGGTGTGTACCAGGCTACTGTCCATGGAGAGATGAGAAGAGTAGGGCATGTGAGTACACTGGTATCATGCCACCTGACATTTGTCAGCAGGACATCTATCAACTGATGCCACTTAAGTGATCCCCATGGTGACAGTTAAATTCAACATCCACTCATCTGATTTCTCTTGAAGAGGGCCAGTGAGGTGCTCCAATTGACCTGAATGCAACATATATTGCATAACATGGCCAGTGTCTGGGTTAGGGACCTGTACCCAAACATGTTCTGTTGACTGTGGTAGTCTGGTTGAGGTATCCATGGCATGTGGTGCATACAGAGTGGGGTTTCCTAGCTGTGGCATTCATAAGACAGCTGGGCAAACATGTAAGTGTCAGTCAATCAGAGACAGCCTGTAAGCAGCCAAGATGAATACCTGACATCTACACATCTGTACAGAGGATGACAGAAAGTATCTAGCCAACAGGTTATGCATTAGGATGAATGTTTTGACAGATAGAGGTCTGAAACTGATACTTATGCTATTACTGCACAACAGTAGTCCTCAGTGACATGTCCTAAAAACATAGTAGTCTACAGTTAATATCAACATATCAAACAATATCCAATAGGAGAGGCATAAAAACATACAGGTCAAACACCAAGAACACGATAGTCAGTACTCATAGTCCAGCTTTGTATGCAGGGATGTATGGTTCCAGTACTACAATCTACAATCTACTCTTACTTGAAAAGCACTGTTAAAAGTAGTAATGTAATGATACAATACATGCATGTGTGACTGCATATAACCTGGGATTCTACCCAAGTATGAAACGCATACAAAGAGAAAGAATTGTGGTACTACCAATGTATACTTAGGTGTCCCATACAGTATACTTACACCCCTTGCTTCTGTAATGACAGCACATAGAAGCCTATTACATACATGGAATTAAGGACACTAATTAAAGATGTCATTACTCTGCTATTTTATCGGACTGGAATGTGATCACTGGTTACCAGGGCTGAGCTATGCTTAGCAGGTATAAGCATTGCTTACATGTAAATGCTAAGCAGATTTGGGCACTGGTAAGCGAAGCCTACATGGTGTAAGCGCCTTTTTGTTTAACCATACATTAGCACCACTTACTGTCATGCAAACCCACTTAAAGCTGCTCAAAACTGCCTTAACCACTCTGCATCCAACAGACCTTGTTCTGCCTAGCAGCAAAATACATAACTGTTACAGGTCTTGAACCCAGGACCATGTACGCAATAGTCACGGCAGTTAACCATGAAGCCATGAAGATGTCAGCTGTTTTTCAAATATATCATTCAGTACACATACTGAATAGTAGTGAACAACTGCTTTGACTACTACAATTGTTTTGTACTTGTAAGTGAAAATAGTGTTGAATCAGTCATGTTCTTATATGTAAATATACACATATGAGATTAATATGGTGGGATATATCTGAGAAGATATATACAACACTCATGTTTACACATAAAAGGATATAGATATATGTTTATACTTCATATAGTATCTAACACAAAAAATCCATAGAAATTTATTGTCTTCTGTTCTTCTTCTACTCTCTCTACTCTCTAGTGTTTCTTTCTTAGGTTTTTTGTGGACCCTCAGTATCTTGTAATACACAAATTATAATTGTATTTAATTTTTAATTGTACTTAAAGATTGTATTACTCATTTTTTCTAATAAAAAGATCACTTCTCATATATAATATTTCTTTACCACACTTTTTATAAAAAATATAAAAAAAGGCTTGTACTATAATTGTTAAAACTTATGTACCAAATTATAATGTATTATACTTTTATTGTGTTTTCTTTGACCTTTTGTGTTGTTGTAATTTTTTCCCCCCGGCCTTCCCTGAGCTGGACATATATCCAGACATACTAGCAGACTAAAACAAATGTAAAATAAAATAAAATATATATATATATATATATATGCATACATACATATATATATATATATATATATATATATATATATATCAGTATATATATATATATATATATATATATATATATATATATATATATATATATATATATATATATATATATATATATATATATATATATATATATATATATATATATATATATATATATATATATATATATATATATATATATATATATATATATATATATATATATATATATATATATATATATATATATATATATATATATATATATATATATATATATATATATATATATATGTATATGTGTGTGTGTGTGTGTACATATAACATATGCCCATGACATGTAGTGGACTCATACCTCAGCACCATAACTCTCAACTTCTTAGTGCAAGGGAATGTAATGTATGTATTGCAGTTAACATACATGTTGTGAAGGAAGGCTCTTCTGAAACTGACATGTACACGATCAGTTACTGATACTGACAGACATCATAAAATCATCATAGTGAAGTACTACACAAATCACAGTACTGATCATGTGGAATACAGAAGAAATATGAGCAATAAACATGGACAGTCTGAAACAATCTGGTCAGTCAGGAGGTATACAGAGCATGCCTTAGTGCAAGAAATGTGGAACAAGCCTGATAAAGGGGATGTTTAAAGCCATGAAAATGGAGATATATCAGAAATACTGGACTAGATAAGCTCACACATTTGATGCATTCACACCCTCCTATCTGTCTTAATACATATTAACTGGAGGAGCAGAGATCCCAAGCCACATACTTCACAGTAGTTAGTGACATACATCTTCACACCAGTGCACTGCTTTGTCAGAAATACACAATACATATGGTGGTCGGGCAACAGTACAGCTGACAAATATCTGGACATAACATCACACTAGAGTAAATACATTGAGCTGCTAGGCATGTCACTAAGCACTGTCTACACCACCAGCCAACTGCCGCAACACTAACCCAATTTACCTATGGGGGAATACACATGTAATTGCAAATATAGCAGGCACTACAGGCATGTAACAGCATGGAATAACAGACACCAGCGTGAAAGTGCATACCCAAAACCAGTCCCAACATAGTCACAGTCACATAATGGTAGGCATAAGTAACAGTACAGTCTATGGCCGTGGCCTGTGTGAACAAAAGTCTTTATCATGTTTGCCATTCGCACACTAATCCTACAGACACTGGCCCAATTCACAGTGTAGTCTGATGCCTGACTGTGGTATGAGACATGTCTCAGTCTGGCCCTACAAACATATAGGCTGATAGGGTATCAAAAATTGAAGCAACATTCAATGTCAGATAGAACAGGACCAAGAATACTGACATCTACCCTAGTCTGTACACAGGACAAATACATGATCACAATACACTGCTACATAATACAGACACTCTGTCAACAATCACCATAAGTACACAGACCTCACTACTGTACAGACTACAACAGAATGTCCACATGTTGTCCTCAACTATTAGGCCTCCTATACATTATATGTTGGGCAGTCTTATATATCACTGGCTTAATATCAGGAATTATGTCAGTAAATAATGGTATACTGTACATATCCACTTCTTACTACATGACAATGTGAACAAAGGGTGACCGACTTGGGGGACAGAAGCACAAACACAGGGCCAATATTGACATATTGCAGTTATAAACTGAGAACATTGCTGGTGTAACAGGGATTGTCGTGGCATATCTCGTCTGAGGGATATAAAGTCGGTAACACACATGGATCTTACCATTTACTGAGTACAATCATCAGAGTATGCTACTGCATTTATAAAGACAGAAAATGTGTGAGTAACACACCAAATCTAAGACTCCAAACTCTGGCCAGTCTGCAGATAGCCCTACAGGTGAAAGTTTTCTCAATGACATAACACTGTCATGCCAGAATTTAAATCATGCAGAACAGCCATATCCACACAAACCCTGTTAAAACAACATTACTTCAAATGTAGAACTACAATACTTACATTCTGTCCCCATGTCTGGAACATCCCCCTCCAGTTTGTTGGCCTGTCTCCACAGTATTTGTTGTAAGAGACATTTACAACTACCCTACATGATGCTGTTTGGCACACACCCACATGAATTCCTGCTCACAGTGAAGGAGAAGGGCCAACACCCACTTGCAGTGCTTACTTATAGGAGTGTGTTTCAATGCAATTGGCTATAGGAATGATACCACAGGTGTTTCACATGCAATTAGCAAGTGGAGGACTCAAATTCATGCACAGACCATCAGCTGATCATGAGCATTACCTACCAAAGTCAAGCTGCTGCCTATGCAAAACAGATGCATTTTTCCACATCTATCAGAGGGAGAGGGAGAGAGACAGAGGGACAGAAAGAAAGGAAGAGAGAAAGACCATGTTTGTGTATGACCCATGGGTGGAGAGAGGTCTCTAGGTATTATAATGGTTGCCTATATATAAATGTATGGCTATGGATTGTCTACAACAACATCTATGGTGTTTGACAACTGTTGGTCTTGTAATGTGACATTGGGACATATGGGTCCTCAATATGAAAATGTAGCAAAACACACCCTGCGATGAATCTTGTTATTTACACAATCACACCAACACCACACAGGACACTGATGACACACACACATACATACACACACACACACACACACACACACACACACACACACACACACACACACACACACTTGACCATACTGAGTTTCAAACCCTTACCTAACTATGCAGTGGTACTATAGTGCTATGCAGTTATCACAAGCACCAGGAAGTTCATATGTTAGAGAGCTGTCCAAAGGTATCTTTGAAGGTGAGTGACATCAGCTGCAGTGCTAAAGGAAGGGTAAGGGAAGTGCAGTAAGTGTGAATGACCACAAAATCAGGTGTCAACAAAGACTCTCACATACAAACTTTCACACTTGCCAGGACCAGGATTAGAACTCCAACTTAACTAGGTTTCTACCCTATGGTATTACAGACTTATTGCAAGCACCATGGAGCTTATATGTTGAAGAGCTGTCCAAATGTATCTTTGAAGGTGAGTGATATCAGATACAGGGCTAAAGGTGGGGTAAGGAAAGTATAGTAAGTGTGAATGAACACAAACTCAAGTGTCAATAAAGACTCATACGCTGTCACCAGGACCAGGAATAGAACTTTTACCTAACTAATTTGATACGCTATGGTATTATGCAGTTATTGCAAGAACCACAGAGCTTATATGATGGAAAGCTGCCCAAAGGTATCTTTGCAAGTGAGTGGCATCAGCTTCAGAGCTAAAGGAAGGGTAAGGGAAGTGTAGTAAGTGTGAATGACCACAAAATCAGGTGTCAAGAAAGACACACACACATGCCAGGACCAGAATTAGAACTTCTACCTAACTAGTTTGCTACACTACTGTATTACGCAGTTATCACGAGTGCCACAGAGCTTATAGGGCGGAGACATGGCCAAAGGGTAATTTCAAGGTGACTGACATCAGCAGGCATGCTAAAGTGGGCAATGGCAGGTGTAGTGAGTGGGAATGGCCTCAACACCATTCAACTCCACAGACACACACACACACACACACACACACACACACACACACACACACACACACACACACACACACACACACACACATTATCACAGTTGCTGTGTCTGGGATTTGAACTCCTACCTAACTAGTTTGATACATTACAGTATTACGCAGTTATCTCGAGCACCATGGAACTTACAGGGTTAAGATTTGGCTGATGGTTTATTTCAAGGTGACTGACAGCAGCAGAAGTGCTAACATGGGCAAGGGGAAGTGCAGTGTGTGTGAATGGGTCATAAATCATTCCTCTGGACACACACACACTCAGTCACACACAACTTTACATTTGACGGGACTGAGTATACAAATGCTACATGAATACTGATTTTTACTATTGTGTTACACAGTTATCACAAGCACCACAGACACTATAGGGCTGAGGGCTACCAAAAGGAATGTCTACAGTGATTGACATCAGCACATCATGTGATATCAACCAATTGGATGTGTAGTGGGTGGGGCAGGCTTCATAATGGAATTGTATCTGTCATTGTCTAACTCTCTCTCTTTCCCACATCTCTGTGTGTGCATGTTTGACATATTATAGTGTGTTGGCTTGGATATGTGTGAGTATTCCTATCCAATGTGTGTATGTGAAGAATAAATGGTGTACCATTTGGTGTGTGTGCACAGACATCTGCAAATGACAGATATGTATGGTCCACTGTCTTGTCTGACATGAGCTTCATTTCTCTAAGTGTAGGAGCATGCCCAGTATGACCCTCTGTATTGAGTGTGTGAATCCATTCCAGGTAGGGTTGTACTCCAGTCCAGGGTTTGGTATTTTCAACCTACAGATAGCAACCTCTTTCTGCAGGATATCTGTAGATAGACTGACAATATGAAATCACAATGGGTGACAGATAAGGGGATACTGTAACTATTGCTGTCTTTGCTGCTTGTGTTACATGGTTGGTGTTAGAAGACATATTCAGACATAAGTTCTGTTTTACACTGTGATGTATTATGTCATCAACTACTGACAGATATAATTATTTGCTCACAGTTATTTACTGGGAAATACAAGATGAATGAAGCTGAGTCCAGTATTGTGGTCTGCAGCCTACACATTCTTGCACACTCCTGCCATTCTGGAGGGGTAGCTGCAGACACTTGCTGATGGGTCTGTCTAAATTTTCCAGCACCTTGGTAGTATGGTGGTTGAGGATCCCCTCTTTGTACATATATCAACTTAACAGAATGGCCATATCCGGCTGTGGCCATACCTCTAGGCTGTACAGATTCACCCAGGTTTCCCAGAGGCAGGGCTCATATATCTGGTCAGTTTCCCTTCACATTGTGGTTTACAAGCAGCTTGGTAGCCACCCATTACTGAGTTTGCAGGCAGTGGTGGTATGGGCACACATCAGAGTTTCAGACTGCACACACACTCCATGATGTTCGTGCATCTACACCCCCTCTGTTATTCTATCCTCGTCCTAACAATATGTGAGCAATATCCGGGAAGTATCCCTATAGTTGGCCCTTCATCCCAGTGGTCTTTATGGATTGGTCAACAGTTCATGCAGTAGGACATGGGGAGCATGCTACTGGGATTTGTCAACATGGCCTTGCATTTGTGTTCTGTTGACTGTGTTAGTTATTTGGGACCCCATGTGGTACCATACATTGGCACTATGGGTGAAGCACAGGCCTTTAACAGAGGACTGTAGGCCATTTGATAGCGATGCAGGCCATCTGTAGCAGACCAGTGCATTCTGTCACT
The DNA here is from genome assembly GCF_019279795.1 of Protopterus annectens. Taxonomy (NCBI): domain Eukaryota; kingdom Metazoa; phylum Chordata; order Ceratodontiformes; family Protopteridae; genus Protopterus; species Protopterus annectens. Next base: position 286,805 of record NC_056730.1, on the reverse strand, counting down.
CCTACATTCTCAGTCTGTGAGCCAGTGGATTCCCCTGGGGTGACAGGGTAAGTGTGCAAGGTGTTAATGGCAATACTTCCTGTATATATTGGCCCATTTGTCTGGATGCAGGCAGGGTGCTGCTTACAGCTAGGGGCACACCTACATATGACACCTCTTCAGCATGCTACATTCTGTGGGTATTCCCATACAGAAGTGGGGTCATACTGTACTCATTCCCAACAGCAAGGATATTACCTGTGATAAACCTGTGGCTGATGGTGGGGTGAGCTGTGTGCATGTGTGATATAGAAGCTACTTGCAGCTGACTCAGAGATATACCTGGTACTTTCCTCTTATGCTGCCTTGTGCAGGGACAGAGGCAGTCTCTCATTAATTCATAACTCTGCCTTTTTTTGGTCTGCCAGTGATTGTCCAGACTACATCAGTATTCCATACTACACAGACATCTAATATGCTGCTAACCTGTATGTACAATTCCAAAGGTGTGTGCAGCTGACAGTTACATTTTATTCACTCTGTCTAGGGTACTTCCACCTGTGTATTGTGTGTATGTATGGATCCATATTCATGGCATGTCCATCTTTCAGACAGTGACAGATATTGACATATGGACAGTGAGTATGGATGACTGCTGACATGGGTATTGCTGAGAAGCATTGTGATTGGCACTGTAGTTGTCAGAACATGGCCCTGTCATCCACAGTACTGCCCATAGGCCACCAAAACACAACCCTCTGTGCCTGCATGCTGACCACTTCCACACAATATTGAAAACATGACAGCCTAATACATGGAACCCTGCAGATTGTACACATGCAACAATCTATCCTGTAGATTGTGCCAGCTCCGGTAATCTGTGGCTCTACTGTTATTACACCTCACACTCACATGTAACTGCATTTCTACATAGGATTGTGTGTGTGTGTGGTGGGGGGGGGCACCTGACGACTTTAAACATTTGCTTTGACTGTACTGGTATTTCAGGTACTCTGTTGGCTTCCATTTCATTTTGTATTCTGACGTATCATGCAGACTGGAGGCATATCAGTAGAGTACAGATCTTAGGTTTTATTTACCTACATTTAAATTTCAGACTTCTTACCCTTCAGAACTAACTGACATACAACTGTCAGACAGGTTGTAGTCTGTCTGTGTATGTCTGGAGGGGGGATGTTAATCATTGCCATCAATTGGAGGCCTTAGCCCAGCCTTTCTTTATGGTCATCTACACCTATCCTGCTGGCTGAGGCTGGTGGTGGGTATGTGAGCCTCTCTGACATGCATGCATGTGTCCTATGGACACACATTTGGGCCACCACATGTACTGGAGTGGGATCTGTCACCTTGTCTAGTACTGCCTAGTATGTTGACAGCAGTATTTGTTATGGATTTCATGCTGCCCATATAGGTGTCCATTATCTGCTGCCATCCCATTCAGCCACCCAACTCCCTTGCATGCTCATGTCCATACCATAGCTACAACTATCAGAACCTACTACTCCATTCAGCAATTGATAGGAAGACTGACTTACGTTGTGGCTGTGCCAGTATTGAGGACGGTGCTGGAGGGCTGACTATGCTGGATACACATAGTACACTCCCTATACATGGTAAAGACAGGTACTGTCATTTTTGCCATCCCTTTTTTTGTATGTGTGAGTCAGGGAGAGGTGTCATTCGCTGGGTCCATACCATGTCAGTGTATGTGCTATGCATTGTCTCTTCCCCAAGGTCTGGGCATACTGGGCATGCCTCCTTCTGCCTACATGGGGCAGGCTCAGGTAGTTCCTCCTCCGAGTCCCTCAGTGCCTGTGATGGCCTTGGCAATGGTTGGAGGCTGTGTGGCCTTGCCCCATGCTGTTCCTGGTGCAGCTGTTTCTGCAGGATCATATTGTGTAGCATGGCACATAATATAAACATCTGTGCACATGTTTCTGGAGAGTACTGCAAGGATCCACCGGATATGTCCAGGCAGCGGAACCAAGACTTGAGCATCCAAAACACATGCTCTATTATGATTCTGCTTTGTGCGTGTGCCTCATCATGGAGTTCTTGTTCAGGTGTGTGTGCATTTCTGAGAGTGTCATCAGCCACGGCTCCAGTGAGTAGCCAGCATCCTCCACTAGGTGGCCATATGGGATATAACCACTGGCAAATGCCTGGTACAGCTGTGTCATATGCCAGATGTGGGAGTCGTGATAACTTCCAGGACTGCCAGTGCACACATTCATGATAATGCCCTGGGCATCACACATGTTTATGTAGATCCTACCTCACTCACCAGGTGCTGCTTTGATTTGTATGTCCATGCAGTCTATAGCAGCCACTACCTCAGGGTATTCTGCTATTTGGTGGAAGAGACTGCTGGTCAACGCCTCATGACTGTTGAGGAAATAAATGTGTTCACCGGCATGTGCTGACATGGCATCCAGGAACTGGTGGAGCACCTTGGATGCTGATGCCTGTGAGATCCCCATGATATCCCCAGTTGTCCATTGGAAGGTACCTGTGGCTAGTATTCTTAAGCCTACACATACCTTGGTATCCACTGGGATAAGTTCCTCTCTGTTGGTTCTGTGTGTGAGGTGTGACCGGCACAGCTCAACAATTTGCTGAAGAATGTCCCTGTCCATCCTATAGCACTCCACTATCTCCAGCTCATGTAGCCCCTGGTAGGTTTCCCTGGGTCTGTGCACTCTTCTCCTTCTCCTCACTGTAGGTTGGTCATCAGCATAATAATTCTCACCACCCTCAGCCTCTTGCACATAATAATGTATGAGAGCGACAGCAGCCCCTAACACTTCGATAGTTTTGTCAGGTAAAATTTCCCCTGTCTATGTAAATCAGTGGTGTAGAATTTGTGGGAAAAACAGACTGAAAGGTGTTTGCATAGTTTATAGTAGTGTGCTGGGCTGTGTTGCTGCCTGTGTAATTGACTGATTCTGATACATTTCACCTGCCAGCTATGCTAGTTCTCCTTGATTGCCTTCCTACTGCTGTCTTCCTTTCCCATTGCCATCCTGTTCCAGTGCTCAGATGTGAACAGAGCTGCTATTTCCTGTTTTTTTTTGTTTGCTTAAAACCATGTGCATGGCAAGCACACCCGTTTAGACTGTAAACACTGCTAGGCAGCTTCAACCACCCCCTTCCTTAGCTGTGCTTAGCTAAGGCCAAACATGGGCCACAGAGCTCCAATAAGCTTACAGCATGCATGACACTCCCCCTTATGAGGTCATCCACCTCTTATACTTATACAATGGTGTTGCTGCACCTACACAGTTGGCTGTAAGCTAACACTGAGAGGAAATCTGTGATTCAGTATCAATCCCCTCATTTGCATACAACAGAATGCTAATTCATAGTTACCACACTCACACTCAGCCTTCCCCCTTAGCAACCACCATTCCCTGGTATTGTTGTCTTATGCATGCCATTGACTATTATGGCAAAATGCTGATTTAGGTTTAAAAGCTTATTTCCAGCTTTTTTTCTTATTTTCGGGCCGATCCCGTTTGCACATCACTGCCTTACGCTTAAAGGGCGTTATTTTTTATAATTTTGCAACTATTTTTTATGCCAGTGCCATATATTTGGCCATTGGCATGCCTACTACATTGAATACATGCTTTCTTTCGGACTGTCATGCCTCTGTTTTGTAATTTGCAGAAATGTAGTAACTGAATACATTTCTGCAGGTTACACTATTCCTGCACAGAGGAGTCTGAGTCTGATGAAGCAGTTTGATACACCTTGAAAGTGCTTAATGTTCTGAATTAAAGTTTTTATTTTATTTATCTTGCCAGTTTGCCGTATTGGACTTTGGTACTTTTGTTGTTTTTTACTTGGATTTTTTATTGTACTGGTCCATTCTTATTCCTGGTGTTGTGCTTTTTTATATATATTCCTGCAGACATGCCTGCCTGCTTCCTGGATTGCTAATTCACCTTGTTTGCATGGTTTTCACCAGCAAATGAGGTAATTAGCATATAGCACTGGTGTCCATGCAGGAATAGTGTAGGAGCGCTAATGCACATCCCGGGAGCTCGTTCCTGGATCACTCGTCGGCAATATTGCATGCAGCAGCTCTTGCACTATTCCTGCACTCTGTGCAGAGCTTCCTGAATCCATGGGAATGTTTTTGTTTGCTTTTTTTGTATGTTTGTTTACAGTACCATTGATATGCATTTCAGCTCTGTGTGCTAAGCAAAATATCAGAAATGATTAGAAACTCTGACAAGTGCTATACTGTCTTGATGCATGATGTCATAGTCCCTTAAGATATCTGATTGGGAGCAGCCCTATTCAGATGTTGTATCATTTGTGAATCACATCTGATTCTGGGGTTGGGGCATTTGCTTGTACATCCTGTGCATCAAGTATGATGGCTATATAATGGAATAAGACTGAATAAAAGGTCTTTCTCCACTGTGTTCACTGTCTATAAATCGATCCGAGGAGGCATCTGCATATGTACTCCAAGCACAACCCGATAAGGCCATAATACCATTTTCTATTAATGTTTTATGGTTCCTAGTACTCAGTGTTTTAATACCACTCAAAAACCTACAGCAGCATCCTTCTAAGTAACAGTGACCCAGCAAAAATACACAACAGCCAATTCAAGGTAGAAAAACAAAAATAAAATAAATAAGTTGACTTTGAAATAGCATGCTCAGTATATGGTGAATGACACAAAAATAATGACAGAGCTTCCATTATGATAATCTCAGGTGGCCAGGCTGATTCATTCAAATGTAGAATATTCTGCATTTATGCTGTTCCACAACAACAGAAGGACACAGACTGAATGTTAAATGTATGTCCACATTAGCAGAAAGAAAAACAATGTGTGTGTGTGTGTGTGTGTGTGTGTGTGTGTGTGTGTGTGTGTGTGTGTGTGTGTGTGTGTGTGTGTATATATATATATATCTCACATTGCCAAAAGTACAGTTCTCTGAAGCACATTTTGCTGAGACCATAACTACGAATTTACACTTCTCCTAAATGGTATTTAACTAATTTTCTCAAATTTTTGGTAGGGGGCAAGCCCCCCTGTACCCCCCACACCCTCTGCTAATTATATATAATAACTCAGGGATCACACTACAGTGACAACAGTATATTTGTTCATACATAATGCACAATGCGATTTCAAAGTGCCATTTCAGAGAAGTGTAAATTCGGTGTTATGGTCTAGGTAAAATGTAGTTCGGAGAACTGTACTTTTGGAATAAAACCTGGAACTGAAACCTAGATGCCAAGTGATTGATTAGACATCCTTGTATTGGAAGATCTGATAAAAAAGGGTGACACATACCAATCAAAGATCAGCTCACTTATCCTGGAGTTATTATAGAGGTCTGATATGTTGCAATATCAGCACACATGGTAGACAAATGATGTATGAAGTGTGGTGTATGGACTAATGACATGTAGATACATTTGCTGATATGCAACTTCCACAGTAACCTTCATAGAGCTTCTGCAGGAATTCACATACTCACAGGGGAAGATATAGCAATCCCCTCACTTCTGCATGCATGCCCATCAAGTATGAAGAAAGGCTGAAGGGCAAAAATGGAAAATTCCTCATGGCTATCTGAGTGATGGCCACTTTCTGTCTCTCCTACTGGTGATGGGGAATGATAGGACACAGTCACAAGAGAACTTAATGGATAACAGGCACGGGAAAAATTAGTAAAAAATATAGGCTGTGATTAACAGTTAATGTTCCATACTCCAATCCAATAATAAAATAGCCTCAATCTTCATTAATGACACCAGTCAGGGACATGCACTAGTACCAAAAATGGATACACACAGTATTTTCAGATGCAGCTGTCAGCACTGAGCACTATTTCCCTTAAGGCCTCGGCCTGGACTCTCTCTTTCTCCAGGCCCCAAACAAGACTCCACACTGACTGCTTTGGACACTGTCTCCCTGTTCCAAGTAGTTGACACACACACGCACTTGGATATTTGATTTTCACACACAGACACACACACACACACACACACACACACACACACACACACACACACACACACACACACACACACACACACACACACACACACACACTCACACCTGGAAAAGGCTGGTGCAGATTTACCAGCTGTGACCCCTTTTCCCAGGCTATCAGATAATTATGCTGCCACCAGTTTTACTGAGCAGAATTAATACAAGTACAAATGGTTTGACCAGTGCAACAAGGCTTTCAGGAGCAGCCCCGGTGTCACTAAAAAAAGCATAAGTATTCTTAAATTGTTAAAAGTATTTTGTAAAGAGCCATCCACAATGAAATGTATAGAAATATTTAATAGTAAATAATAAAATAGAAAAGATGAGAATACTGAATCTAATTACAATAAACACAAGAGTTTCAATCACAGGAGATATAAAAAAAATAACACAGCTGAATAGATTCACACAGACACAGAAAAACAATATATAACTAATCTCATTTTCCTGACTGACTAAAAAATTAATCTTCCCTAGTTAAGTTACTTACTACAGCAAGGCAAGATGAGGTGTGTGGTTGTATGAGATATCTGTGAGAGATCTTTCCTGTCAGGTTCCAAAAAACAAAGTATTGCTGCAAGAGTTCCATCATATCTCTCACTAATATATAAAGAATCATTTCAGTGCTAGTTATAGAATGACATCAAATCTGGTCACCTGACAATACACATGCAGAATTTTGGTAAGTTCGGTTGCAGTATCTGAAAAATATAAAATAATTTTAAAAATGTCCACCCTTCCAGGGTAGCAATTAGTCCACACCTAAGGACAATACAGTAAGATTCCTAGTCCTGGTTTTCCCAGACATTTTTGTCTCTGGCTGCAATCAGACCTGTAAGATAAACTCCTGGATTCATTATCCTTCAGTGCAGGACTAGCTTAGTCTTGCACGGAAGCGGCCGTTTAGGAGAAGGACAGTAGTTCGCCATGCATATTAATGAAGACGCGCTGCCTGAGTTCCTAATCTTACACGGAGCATGTAAGAGTGCAGGGGGCATGTCTGAGAGGAGAGGTCTCAGATTATACATGCCCCTGCAATGAAGAAAAGCAGAGTAGTAATAAAAGAATGAGCGAGACCGCTCATAGGTGTTCGCATACCCCCAAAAACACCCCCCATATGTAAAAGAGCAATAGTTAAAACAACAACTATGAAGATGCTTTTTTTTTATGAAACAGATGAAATGTAACTGTAGGTGCACGGATTTGCCCATCACTTAGCTACGGTTAATGCAACTTAAATGGCACAAGAGGATAAAAAGCAAGATATAGGCAAATGAAGCAGTACAGCAATAGTGTAGCGGACAGAGCAGTCACCTTACAAGCAGTCATTCCTGGTTCGAGTCCCATGCAAGTACATTCCATTTTCCATGTCAAATCACTTTATGACCAATATTTTTAGTTGCATAACCTACTAAATAACATATATTTGTGAATTGGAGTACTGCATGAAATACAAATGTGAGGTGTCAGTGTCATAATGTTGCAAAGTCCACAGATAATCACAAGTGCCCCATACAGTATATGTACACAGGAAGCAGGGATACAAATGGAAGGTAAAATGTGTAATGAATGATAACTCCATACAGTTTCCAAATCCACCACCTTCCCAAGAACCATTAGACATAACTGTCTAAATTAGTGCGATGGTAAGTGGGAGTAAGCACTAGTAAGCAAGTGTAAGCACTATTAAGTGGGAATAAGCAAATTTAAGCAGTAGTAAGTGAGTTTAAGTCCATTTGCATGGGGGTAAGCAATGCGCACACAGGTTAAGCAATATAGAAGCTAACTCTCTGTAAGCATATTTCACTGAAGGTTAGCATAGCTTACCCTTACGCAAACCCACACAAACCTGCTTACAATTGCTAAAAAGTGCCTTAATCACTCTGTATGCAACAGAAACAAATTGAACTCAGTACCTTGCACAATATAGTCACAGTAGTTAACCACTAAGCCATTACAGCAGTACATAAGATTGAAATATCTCCACACAGATCCTCACTATAGGAAATTCAAACTGAACATGTGAAAGGAATCTATATACAGTATTATGCTGTATAACCTACTACATAACATAAATATGTGAATTGGAGTACTGCATTAAGCCCAGATCTGAAGTGTCATTATAATAAAGTGTTGAGATCCTCTAATAAACACAAGGACACCATACAGTGTACACACACATGAATCATGAATACCAAACACATATATAACATGTAATGAATAATAAATCAATGCCAAAAAGCAAATAATATGCAAATTAAAAATTAAGCAACGCTAAACATTGCACAGCCCAGCTTACAAGGTGTAAGCAATGTTTAGGCCAGCTAATTCAATTTGCCCATTGGTATACCCCTTTAAGCAATGACAACTTTTGGTAAGCAGGGTTGCCCATAGCTTAGCCTTTTCAAAACTGTCCAATCACGGCAATGTGTGGGAAATCAGCCCTATTTAAACCCAACAGGCGAGAATACATCTCATAACTGACTGTAGCTTCCCCTTGTAGGTACTGTATCTGGAATGTGAGAGGGTGTGCGCTTTAGGGCACAGTGCTGGGGCAAGCAGGAGTTCAGAGTCATAGCAGTACTCCTTGTGAAAGACCATGGCCAGAGACTGCTGCAGGGCCAGTACCAGGGTTCCCAATACAAGGCGGAAGCCTGGGACTGTCTTGCTTTTGACCTCACCAGTGCCACTGACATACACTGAAACTGGTGAGCAGGTCAGGTATCAATATGCTGACCTGTAGCAGGGAAAGGGGGATCTTTTGGATCAGTGGATCCAAGACGCTAGGAGGACAAGGGAGGTCCCAGCCATGTGTATCACTTCACTACCTGTTTAATAATTGCCAGCTCGTATATATTATGGATAGGTATGCCTAAATATTCCTCTTATGTCCTTCACAGCAGCAAGTGAGCAGGCTGTGAACCAGGAGGGCCATGGATGTCACTTGGAGAGGTTGCGACTCGAGGCAGGTTCGTAAAACTCTGGCATGTACTGTCATAGGAAATAAATCTAAAAGTAGTAGTAAGTTAATTGCCTGTATAAAACCTGTATTGTTTAAGGCATGTACTGCATACACCAGAGAATAGGGCAAGAAGAGTCTCATATAGGTTGTATGTAAATAAAAGCATAATAGCCTGACAATAAAGGTTTAACTGCTGGACTGCCTGTGTTTACTCTGGTATCATATGGTAATGCAGAGTTGTAATCACATAATAGTACTGGTGTATCAATCACTGTTACCCACACTGTGCAACAAATAAAATGTGTAGGAATGTCTGTATATGACTGTTGTAATCCCAAGAGGTCATATAGTACAACTGAGAGAGACATAGACAGAAAACAGTGAAAACATAGACAGCAAAATCCATATAGCACATGCAACTGAGATGTGAACTGTTGTATCTTTAGCACACACAGCCATGGTTTGAATCCTGGGAGTGGTAATAGGCTGCATACAGAATCATACCCCACAATTGTACAGGTATGTCCAGAATGTCCAGTAAATCAGCCCATATCTGCTGCCTGTCACCCTGTCCCCCTGGGAAATCAGTGGGATGATCCCAGACATTTAGGCAACAAATAAGAAATGCAACTGATTGTCAGACATCTATGAGAACAAATCTGTCACTCTAGCAACTCCCCAAAATGTTATGAGAGTAATAAGCCAAGTATGTCCCTTCTACACCCCCATGTTGTCAAGCTGTGACCAGAGTGTGTACAGTAACAGACTGAGATGTATGTGCATAATACTAATGTGGAATCTGGTAATTTATGTGGCAACATTCAGGTAGCGCTAACAAACATTGCTCTCTCAGGTCCATCAGATGCGAACATTGTGCCTAGAAAGAAAAGATTGATACCCTGTACTGGTACTGTGTACTCTGGTATTGTATGGCATTGTTATTGTTGCAGTTGTTCTGAATAATAAGGTATTACTTATCACTGTCACCCACACTGTGCTACATAATATAATGGCTAGGAAATCCTGTATAACAGTGTTGTAATACAAGGTCAGAATGTAAAACCACAAGAGAATTATAGACAAAAATCAGCTAAGAGATATACAGCAATATCTAAATAGCACACACAACTGTGATGGACAGTGTTTCATTTTTAGCAGACACAGCCATGGTCTGAATCCTGGGAGTGGTAATAGGCTGCATGCAGAATCATACCCCACAACCCTACAGATATGTCCAAAATGTCCAGTATATTGGCCCATATCTGCTGCCTGTCACCCTGTCCCCCTGGGAAATCAGTGGGATGATCCCAGACGTTTAGGCAGCAAACAAGAAATACAACTGATTATCAGACATCTATGAGAGCAAACCTGCCAGTCTAGCAACTCCCCAAAATGTTATGAGAGTAATAAACCAAGTATGTCCCATCTACACCCCATTGTTGACAAGCTGTAACCAGAGTGTGTACACTAACAGCGTGAGATGTATGTGCATAATACTAACGTGGAATTTGGTAATTTGTGTGGCAACATTCAGGTAGTGCTAACAAACATTGCTCCCACAGGTCCATCAGATATGAACACTGTGCCTAGAAATAAAAGATTGATATGCTGTACTGGTACTGTTTACTCTGGTATTGTATGGCATTGTGAGTGGTGTGGTTGTTCTGAATAATAAGTTATCACTCATCACTGTCACCCACACTGTGCTACATAATATAACTGTCTAGGAAATCCTGTATAAGAGTGTTGTAAGTCACTAAAGGTTTAAGAGGCAGTAGTTGAAATATGTCCCGGTTCACCTGCATGTGGTCAAGACATGCCCAGAGTCTGTGCAAAAAGAGATGGACAGGTATGTGCATAACATCAACCTGGAATCTGGGAGTATGTGTAGAAACAGTTAGTTAGTGTTAACCAACAATTCCTCCACAGGTATATCAGGTAAGAGGCGTATACTGCAGGTAAAACCAGGTCATGTATATAGTTGTTGACAGCCATACCACTGTCCAAAGTGAGGCAATAGGGTAATGTAATAATACTTTTAAGGCACAGATAACATCACTGACTAGGAAAGTAATGTGAACTACAGGAATATACTAGTTGTTAATTGACATCTTTCTCTCCCCCACACCATATCTGCAACAATAAACTAAAAACCTACCCAACTCAATTGGTATGTGCTGACTTAACTGTAATGTTGGGACATATGTCCTAATGTTCAATAATTATTTAAATATGTTTCTACGCATGTCCTATGTTGAAATATTCCCACATTAGTGGCATGGTGCCATCAATGTACCTGCATGCTGTTGTACTTAACACTGTGGTCCCATGTATGCATGTGTTCTGTTTGCTATTGCAGCTGTTCCATATCTGGTGTCTGGGTTAATGGGAATATCTATACATGCTGTTATACCTAATCCTGGAATGTGCTGACTATTACTAACCAACATATGTTGATAAAACATAAACACCATAGCTCGTATCGGAATGCAGGTCCCAGCAGACCTACCTGTCCCACCTCAGCTGGCTGTGGCACCGAGCACCAGCATGTCTGGGGCCCAACCAGGGACCTCCTCGCCTGTTGGTCCTGCACCACCTTTGGGTGGAACCGCCTCAGGGGATGGGGCTCAACCGCCCAGGAGTGGGAGCAGACAAGAACCTGTTACCCATCACCAGGTATGGGTCGTGGTGCATAGCGAGCTCAACCGGGAGTTTGGAGATATGCTACACCAGCTAAAGGGCCACATATCATGACTAGATGGTCAGCCTGGCTCTCCGACCCATCCCCCAGCACAGCCACCTTCGGGGCTGTGAAGGTGCAGTGGTGACTGCCCATGGGTGGGGACCCCAGTCCCACTGTTTCCACTAGGGGGTTCGTGGGCTTCCAATTTCCCAACACCCCTCACCATCAAGATGTTTACCCCCCACATGTGTCATGTACTTCCCCTGTATGTGTCTTATTTGTCTTGTCTATTAACCTACCCAACCTACCTTCCCAAATATACCTACTATCCCTTCCCAACATCCCACTCTCACCTGACAAAAAATAAGGGCAATCTGTACCCAAAAAAAATCTCACCCCATACATAGCTGTTTATTTCGCACACATGTCCACTGGATACATGTAATCTGGTCTAATAGGCTTCACAACATATTATTGTTGTCCTCACCACTTTCTGAGGTTTGAGTGTCCAAATATATCCCCAAAGTCAGTGTATATGCACAGTGTTTGCTGTAGAAGAAATGGGCAGCTATGCACCTTCCCTACACCCTTCCTGCACATCCCCAGCTATTTTCCTTACTGTCTTTCCCTCTTTGTGCCCTTTTTTCACCACTTTCCTATCAACCCTTTTTCATTTCTTTTAAAGAAATTAATGCCAGGGTAAGTGGGAGTAAGTACCTTTAAGCAGCAGTAAGCGGGTTTAAGCCTGTTTGCATGGGAATAAGCAATGCCTACACAGGTTAAGCAATTTATAAGCTAACTGAGTATAAGAAACTGTAACTAGAAGTTAGCGGTGCCTACCCCAATGGAAACCCACGCAAACCCGCTTACAACTGCTTAAATGTGCCTTAATCACATTGTATCCAATGTTCCTTGTTCTGCCCAGCAACAAAACAGCCTCTGCAAGGCTCAAACCCAAGACCTTGCACACCATAGCAAGGGTGATTTAACACTAAGCCATGTCAGATATATTTCACAAACATATCATCCAGCACAGTCATTCAAAAGTTTAGGAAATGTATTTATACATGTAGATGCATGTGTGCATTTATATATATTCATATCTAAATAGATATATACATATATACATATCGATATATATAAATATAGATCTACGTTTATACATATATATCTTCTTCTTCTGGCTTTTCCCGGTTAGGGGTCGCCACAGTGGATCACCTTTCTGCTCATGACAGGCAGTGAAGTTTTACAGTGTCGAGTTGCCAGCCCGGCACCCAACCTTCCACAGAAGGCACACACATGCACGCACTCATACCTAGGGCCAATTTAGAGTGTCCAATCCACCTACAGCGTTAGATGTGGGAGGAAACCGGAGCACTGGGAGGAAACCCAGGCAACTACAGGGAGGACATGCAGACTCCGCACAGAAGGCACTCCAGCCAAGGATCGAACCGGAGAACCTCTTGCTGTGAGATGGCAATGCTAACTGCTGCACCACCGTGGCCGCCCACTATCTATATCTATATAGGATGCCATGGTGGTACAGTGGTAGCGTTGTTACCTCACAGCAAGAGGTTCTCCCGTTCGATTCTTGGCTGGGCTTGGGAGTGCCTTCTGTGTGGAGTCTGCACATCCTCCCCGTGGTTGGGTAGTGTTCGAAAGACATGCGTGCGTAAATGGGCGTGCCTTTGTTGAAGGCTGACCATCGAGCTGGCACCTTGGCATTTCGTAAAAATCTACTGCCAATCATTAGCGGACCAGAGTTCCGCTGTGGCAACCCCTTACCGGGAAAAAGCTGAAAGACAAACAACAACAACATATATATATAGTGTGTGTGTGTGTATATATATATATATATATATATATATATATATATATATATATATATATATATATATATATATATATATATATATATATATATATATATATATATATATATATATATATATATATTTATATATATATATATATATACATATATATATATATATATATATATATATATATATGTGTAGATATAAGTTCATAGGTTCATAGGTAAGCCTAGTCAGAATGTGTTGGCTTTTGCCATCCCCTTAGATTAGTTCCCTGTGCCTCTGTCCAGCAGAGCCACTGAAGTGATCCCCGAGGTAAACTTTCTGTTTCCCATCCACTCATCAAGGTTTCTTTTGAAGAGTGTTAGCGAGGAGCTCTGTCTAATGTAGATTGGAACTTGTTCCAAAGCATGGGAAGTCTCTGGGACAGGAATCTATCCCTCCAGCATGTCCTATTTATTGTTGTGGTGAGGTTTAGATCACTAGAGTGTGTGGCTCAAGGGGATAAAGCTTTCTTTAGGTGGAGCATGTCCATCAGTTCCGGGTTGGAAATGGCCTTGTATGTCAGGCAGAGATCACCTCTGAGTAGATGGTATGCAACCGAGTACAGCTGGAGTTTCTACAGTCGAGCTAAATAGGGCAGCTGTTTGAGGCCATTGATCCTCTTGGTGAGGTACTTCTGTGGTCTTTCCAGCTGTTGCAGGTGTCTTGTAAGGTACATCTCAAATGGGGCATTGTACTCTAAGATGGGTCTGATGAGTGATGAGTAGAGGGGCACAATGACCTTTTTTGATCTGGATGCGAACCCTTTTGTGATTAGGTGGGACATGTAGAAGGATTTTCTAACCACTTTGGCAATGTGATTATCAAAGGTGAGATTACTATTTACATGGGTCCCCAGATCCCTTATTACATCTTCCATATTTAGGGGACTGCCACCTATGTGGTAGTTTGTGGGTACTTTGTTTTTTCCAAAGGAGATGACTATGCACTTTTTGGCATTTAGCTTGAGGCCATGATTTTGACACAAGGTATCCATCTCAGTGAGACCCTTTTGGAGGATGTCTGTGTCAGCTGGAGAGTCAATTATAGCCCCTAGTTTGCAGTCGTCTGCGAACTTGATCAGCCATAGTCCTCTTGTGCTTGCCTGTACCTCTGAGAAGTATATGCCAAACAGGAGGGGTCATAGGACTGAGCCCTGGGGAACACCACTTGTAACCGGTTTAGAGATGGACCTAGCTCCTGCAACTGTCACCATGTGGGTTCTGTCCATGAGCCAGCTGCCAACCCATCTTGTGACGTAGGGGTTTATGTTCAGGCTGGTGAGCTTGTCTATAATACCAGAATGGGGAATGGTGTTGAAGGTCTTAGCGAGGTCTAGGTAGGCTGTGTGTACCACCTTTCTCTCATCTATAGCCTTGGTAACTGTCTCAAAGAAGTCCACCAGGTTTAGGAGGCATGATCTGGCCTTAACAAAGCCAAACTGGGTAGGGTCCAGTGTTTGGAGGTTCGCAATGTCTCTGTTAATGAGTTCCATGATGATGAGCTCCATAGCCTTGCAGACCAAGTTAGTCAGGCTTATAGGGCGATAGTTCCCGGGGTCTGTTGTGGCTCCACCTTTGTGGAGTGGAATAACCATTGCTGTGCACCACTCTATGGGTATGCAGCCTGTGGAGAGGCTGGGTTTGAACAGTGTGTTTAGGTGAGGGGTTAGTTCATCTTTGAGCTCATGTAGGAAGCAGCCTGGGACACAGTCTGGTCCCATTGATGCTGAATTTTTGACTTTGGAGAGGGCTGTTTTAACCTGAGTGTCTGTGATTTCAGGGACTCTACATTCTTCTGGTATGGTTATGGGCCCTTTTGATGAGAGAGGGGTGAAGTTTGCGCTGAACCTGTCTGCCAGGATGTTGGCAATATCAGTCAGTTCAGTGTCTTTTTTGCCATTCTGCACTAACTCCGAGCAGATCTGAGCATTGCCACTTAGATTCTTGACATAGCTAAATAATGCCTTGTGGTTATCTTTGGAGTCCTTGGCAATTTTTCTTTCAAAGCTCGCCTTGGATGATTTTATGAGGGATCATACTTTCTTGCTGATACTGATCAGGGATGTCTTCCCTTCTTGGGATTTTACTCTTTTCTGTACTAGTTTCCTCCTTCTATTGTATAGCTTGTTTATGGCAGGAGTCCACCAGACCAGTTTCCTTTTCTTAGAGGAGTGAGTCTTGGTATTGCTTGGGATGGCACAATCCATGCATTCTTGTAGCTGCCCGTAGAATGCATTAGTAAAGGGTTTTGCAGCTTTGACAGTGTTATCCTTCAGCATGGGGGCTTTGAAACTTTCCACCTCAGTCTTAAGTAACGTGAAGTTTGCTTTTGAAGTTTTTCATGGTGGCTTTCTTGTCCAGGGGTGGAATATGGATATCCAAAGTGATTTGTTTATGGTCAGATCTAACCAGCGAGGGGTTGACCTCTGGTGTGGAACACCGGTCGCCCATGTTGGTGATGACCAGGTCCAATATGTTGTCACCTCTGGTGGGAGTGTTGATCAGTTGAGCCAGGGCATTTGAGTTTATAAATTCTAGGAAAAGTTGAGCAAGGGAGTTAGTACTTGAGTAGTTCTCCCAGTTAATGTTTGAGTAATTGAAATCACCCAATATTAGGGTGTTTGGTAGGACCTTTATGTTTCCCAGTGTTTCCAGAAAAGCAGAATGGGGGGTCCTGGGACATGGTGGGTGATCTGTAGCAAGCTACAGTTTGAATTGCAGTTCCGCCCATTGTTAGTTGCACGTGGATGATCTCTGAAGCATCGTGCTGTGCCACTAACCCGGAGATGTGGGTATCCTTGATGAATATGGATACGCCCCCGCCATTTGTATTTCGGTTTGGGTTCTGTGGCTGAAATGTATGGTATGAGTTGTAGCCTGGTAGTGCTAGGGTGCTCTCTGGAGCCTTAAACCAGGTTTCTGTTACTGCACATATATCGATTTTCTCCATACTGAGGATGACGACTTGCGTGCATTTTGAGGTTTAGACTTCTGGCATTGAGTAACATTACCATCAGTTTTTTGTTACTTGTGCTATTTACGGCAGTGGGTTTGCCTTTTGAGCCCAAGAGCCTTGGCAAGTATTTGAAAGCCTAAGGGTGACAGGTGCAAGCCATCTCTAGTGCAGCAGCGCATGTCATCCCAGGTGGACAGACACTGGATCCTTTGAATGACACCAGAATGTTGAAATTGAGAATTTTTTCTTTATACTGTGGTATCATTCTGGGTGAGGGCAGGATGCTGCTCAGGGTCATGCTGGCCTGGGCTACATGATCAGAGATATCTAGACATATAAAAGAGAACATAACAAATACATATATGACCACATGCACCGTTAATGGGGTTGTATGTATTGATATCCAAAACAGGTCTTCAATACAATACCAACTGTTGCAAATCCCATAACCAGGACCTAACACAACATGGGCACAAGATGTTAACAGTAATCCATCCCACCTGTATGATGTCAGGCTGGTATCAATAACATATCATGAGGCACAGTCTAGCTACCATAGGGAATGCACAATGTAGAAGCAATAAACATTCCTAAGATACATATATACAGACACACATATGCATATACACACACACACACACACACATATATATATATATAGGTATATATATATATATATATATATATATATATATATATATATATAGATATAAATGTAACTACACATACACACACAGAGATATGTATAGGAAGATACATATGTAGAGGGTGCACACCATACAGAACAGCCAGTATGCCTACAGTTGCCACTTTACCAACTGGACACTGTATGAGTCACCCATACAAAAGACAATTGTTGCCTGCAACATATACCCACAGAGAAGTCAAAGGATATAACACCACACACAAGTTTGCATACATGAGGAAGCTTTATTTGTGTATATGCCATGTCATATAGCTGTTTAGACTCTGAAATACATATAAACAGACTAATGCATCTGTCAAACTGATAAATTAATACAGTATTCCAGAAAGTATTACATATGTTGCTGTTCAGTTCAAGGCCTTCAAGTAGTACAACAGTAAAGACAGATCAGGCCACAGGATACCAATTAATCAACAATAAGTAATGCAGATGTATAGTCCAGCAGACTCTAACTACACTATGCACGCAATCCTTAGGTGGTAAAGACCTCAGCTGACACAATGGGATGTATCTGTTACATAACAAGGCATAACTGACACCATCATAAGCACACTGACAAACAGAACAGTCTGTATGGGCAGGAAGCAGTAGGCCTGCATTTACTCAAGGTGCTTTCTATGGTAATGTACATCCAGATACCTTAAGGCAGATTACCCCTGATACCCCTCACATGTTGTAAGAGCCTAGGTTAGTTATGGTGCATCTCCTCTCCACATAGACTGACATACAGGGCCATATACCACTGTTACATACACTGGCCTCTGGACTGCATAAGGGCACACATATATCGTGCAGATGAAGGCCACACATATATGGACCCAACCTAATATGTGTGGGGGCCACAACAGCAGAGGAATGATGGCAGGAATGGCAGCATGACATACTCACAGGCCACTACATAACAACCCCTGACAGCATGTCATATGGACAAAGCCTGGTATGTAGGTGGAGGACTGAGGCTGGAACACAGGCCCATATGTGAAATAGTGTTGTCATACACTAAGCAAGTTGCTGGTGTTACAGGATAGTCTGCAAAATACCCTTAGTCAGGGATATGAAGTCAGAAACACAAACGGATGTAGCCATGTACTGATAACACTCAACACACACAGCCAGTGCTATATCTGACACAAGACCTGTGTGGTGGACAGGCATAATGTAACACACACTCCTCTGGCCATCAAGTGGATATGCAAACAGTTGAGAGCTATGCAGACACACTGCAGTCCATGTTAAACTGGTATGTACACACAAACCCTGTAACACTGGTGCTATACAATGCATACAACAACAGTACTCACACTCTTTGTTTGTAGTTCTGGAACCTCATACAAATATGTAGCTGGCCTGAGTGTGCAAGTCCTCTTGTAAGAGGTATTGCTACCTGCTGTCTGTAACACTGCTGCCCACACACAGGAAGGATGTCCGCCATACAGGAAAGGTAAATGGACCACGCCCACATGATGTAGGGATTTATAGTAGTGGGTTGCCATGACAGTGGTAATTGGAAGTATTACACAGCTGGCAGCATGCAGGTAGCAAGTGGAGGATACTAATTGGTGCAGAGGCCATCACATGATCATGTGCATCACCCACAAAAGCCATGCTGCAATCTATTCCAAGCAGCTCGATTCATTTACTGGAGAGAGAGAGAGAGAGAGAGAGAAAGAGAAAGAGAAAGTGAAAACAAACAGAAAACATACAACAGATTCCAAACTGCAACAACTACAAAAAAGACAACAAAGGAAGCAGGCTAAGGGATGAAAAAAATGCCTCATACAAGGATACTATCCACAACAGACCTCATCCCCACAACAGGCATGTGAAGAATATATGCATGTAATTGGTATCTAGTCCATAATACTGGGGTAGATTATGTGGAATGATATACATGTGCCATCAGGTGTTGCTGTTGTAATGATCTTCAGCTGAACAACTGCTATGGACATTAGAGTCTGTCCCTGTGGATAGTGGGCCATACTCGTCAACTGTGTAGAGCAGCACCGACTGACAAGATGTATGCCAATATAGTGTGTGGTGTGTAATGAAAGGGATGTATATTACTGTGGCCAGTAGCTGGTGGTAGAAGGAATGCCATAATGATGGACATGTGGGTTCCAGAGCCCACCACTTGCAGGACACTCAGGTTAACTTTTTTTGTAGCATGCTGAAATTCCATAGGTGTGTAATAGGGATACCTGCAATCTGGTCCAATATATACCCCCCAAATTTTAGGCTGTATTCATATGTGGCACCTGTCTGTGCTGTAGCAAGGCAGAACAGTGCAGCTGTGCAGGAAGGAGTTATGAGAATGTGGACCTGATGTCTGAATGTACCCCATATATAGGTATGTATATGTGTACATATATATGTATACACACACACACACACACACACACACACACACACACACACACACACACATATATATATATATATATATATATATATATATATATATATATATATATATATATATATATATATATATATACATACATGTATGTCCACAGAAATACAGATACCCATATGTAGACATATATAAACACATATATACAACATCATATATAATCTACACATATATGGATATATATCTATATGCACATGTCTACATATATACATGAACTAGATCTGAACTCTCTCAGCTCCTTCAAGTGAGCAAACAAATAAAAAAAACTCATTCCTTTTCCTGGCCAGATACACAACACACACACACACACACACACACACACACACACACACACACACACACACACACACACACACACACACACACACACACACACACACACACACACACACACACACACACACACACACACATGTAAATACATGTCCCCTATATTACCACCACAGTGCTGCATGCTATGTGAGGGAACAGCACACATAGCAGTACACACAGATGTATATACAGCTGTAAGTGTGTGCAACATGGACGGGTATGTCACATGTGAACCCTTTGTTGGGACCATATGGCCCTTGCCTGTGAAGTAGGGAATGGGAATATGGGGAAGTATGGCATGTATATTTGTGGAGGTGGTCTGGGTTGGTAGATATAGAGGACAGCCTACAGGGGTGGTATATGACACATGTGGTGGGTAAACACCCTTGATGGTATGTGTGGTCTGTGATGTGGAAGACCCATGGGTACCAATATGGAAACAATGGGAACAAGCCTCCCATCCATTGCTACTCACAAATGCAGTCCATGGCCCAGAAGGTGCCTGGCCTGGAGGCTGAGCAGGAGGAGTATGTGGACCCTGTGAATGTGTACTGGGTGCCTCAAGGTGATGTAGCATATCCCACATTTGTCTGTGTAGCCTGCTATGGAACAGACCATGGACGTGACCTCAGGTGACAGGATCATATCTGTGTGTGGCCCCTGGGTGACAACATCCCCTGAGGTGGTTCCACCTAAAGGTAGTGCTGGACCAGTACATAAGGAGTCCCCAGGGTGAGTCCCACATGTGATGTGGCCTGGTAACATGGCCAGATGAGTTTGGAGAGGTGGTTCTGCTGGCAAATATTCCCTAAACATGCCATTGTGTCAGTGTTATGGAACATATGTGGATAGTAATATTTTACACAATCCCAGAACATGTCCAACAGCATGCATAGATATCCCCAATAACACAGAATATCAGATGTGCAGCAATCACATAGCAAGCATACCACATGCATATATGGAACCATAGTGGCCCTGATAATGGCATGCAGGTGAATAGTCTGTAACAGGCCAGCAATGATAATGTCCACACAGGGGACATGTTTACAAACACATAGCACAAAGTGTGGTACAATACAATATATGTCCCACTGGTAGGTAAGCTGTAGCCATACCTATTATGTTGTGTATACAGATTGTTGTTGCTGATATGGTGGGAGGGGGTGACAGAGATGTGTATTAAGAACTATGGTAACCTTGTGTATGAGTTGCTCAGACCTGTTTTCGTCTTTATATCTTAAAGGCAAGATGTCAAATGGATACCTACCTGCTTATTCAGCAGCTGAAAATGACATAGTGCTGAACTATCTCATCCAGCACTACCCTGTCCATTTGGCCAGGCCTCCCATGAGCAGCAGGAGCAGATCACCCTGTGGAACAACCTAGTCCACAGGGTCAGTGATGTCGGACTGCATAACCGCAGTTAAGAGCAGGTCCGGCATCATTTTTCTGACCTGCTTCGCAATGCCCGTCAGCATGCTGCTGCAGTCCGGGGATCGCCTTGCTACAGGGGTGGGATCATGCTATCAATCCCCCCTGACATGTGTTGAGGAGCTCCTCGTCAGCCTTGTGGCACCTGCCCATCTGCACAGCCAACAACTGC
The DNA here is from genome assembly GCF_019279795.1 of Protopterus annectens. Taxonomy (NCBI): domain Eukaryota; kingdom Metazoa; phylum Chordata; order Ceratodontiformes; family Protopteridae; genus Protopterus; species Protopterus annectens. The sequence continues at coordinate 265,284 of NC_056730.1, read as the reverse complement.
CAGACACCACTGTGCAGGTGGGTGCTACCCACACACCAGCTGAGGAGCATGCAGCTAAGGTTCTCAGTGTATAGGACACTGCAAATGACACATGTGTAGGCCATACTTCTCAAGCATCTGCAAAAAGGCTGACAGTGGGGAGGGGGTGTCAGCATGACACACCAGTGCACTGCAGCAGGGATCCTAGTGATGCTAAGAATGGCTGTATCTGTGCACAGTCAGGTTCAGGAACTGTGGCAGATGTAACCCTATCCACACAGCAATAGTGACGGCAGTGTGTGAACACCAAGGGATGTGCACATGAGTGCATCTTGCAGTTATGCAGATCTGTGGGACATGTGTAGGGCAGACTGACCATACACTGGCAACTGCAGATGGCCCATGCTAGTATACTGCTACCAGAAATAGTGACTGCTGTAGTACACATAACAATAGGTGCAACAAACTGTCATGATAAGGGTGTGTACACATATGCACACACAGAGTGTATGCATCGCTATCAGCATCCGCACACCTAACACATTTTGTAGACACTGCATGTGAATGTACAGGACATATGTCTCATATCAGGCTCATGTACTGTTAATATATGTGGTGATGTGGTCCCATGGCAGATCAAGGAAGGCTGCATCATATGAATAAGGGTGTGTACACTCCCCATAGCCATGGTGTGGCCTGATTGTCAGTGTAATAGTATGGGATTGGTCATATATGGTCCGCTGATGTTGAGATCTGTAAAGCAGACATCAGACATTCACAAATTACATCTGTCCACATATCATCTCAGGTATGTGTTGCTGAAAAACATAGGGGATGTGAGTATTAGAGCTGACATAACTGACACAGTACTACACATTCAGCAATGGGTTGTACACCTGTGAGGTTTGTTGCACATTACATGGCAGGGTGCAGAACAGATGCACAGCAATACTGTGTACATGGGTGCAGTAGTATCCAGGGGAAGGGGCATCACCTACTAACACAGCCCATGCATCACACACATTAGCATGGATTGACTATAGTTGCACTGCCTGCTGTTGTGTACCATATGTTATGCATGCTGACAGATGGGTAATAGGAGGACTGTGTGTACTATCTTTGTGCAACCTTACCTGTGTGTGTGTGTGTGTGTGTGTGTGTGTGTGTGTGTGTGTGTGTGTGTGTGTGTGTGTGTGTGTGTGTGTGTGTGGGTGGGTGGTAATTTTGCCTGTAGGGTTACTCTGGTAAAGTGGAGGGAGGTTGATGCATGTAGGATGTGGTGTGTGTACATGTGTGCATGTTTGTGTGAGTGTCCATGTATGCACATCTGTGATTGTGGGTTTGTTCATACGGCAGTACTTCTCTTTGGGATCCTGCAAGACATGGACATGGACTGACACATGACACACCAGGAATACTTGTCTGATATGTAATCACATGACAGCTGATATTATAATAAGGTCTGTAGCATGGAAAATGCATTGGGAGGGAAAGTAACACCAGATATACCCTTAATATTGCATTCAGCAGAGAGGTGACCGACAACCCACGTATGCAGCACTATAGATGCATTGGGGAATTACTAGACAACACCAGGGAGTGTATCCATATATTACAGTTGTCACATGATAGGTTGATTGAGCAGCATATCTGGCATGTACTGAGCAATACTTACACATGACACTCCAGTGCGTGACATTATGGAGTGAATGTAGTAGCCCCTCCCATATAGGGGCCATGCTCATGATGTCCGGACATACACAGGGTGAACACTGAATGACAGCAGTGAGGTCATGTAAAACCACTCCACTCAGGTCAAGGAGGTAATGGAGTAACAGGTCTTGTCTTGTGATCACATGTCTAGGCATATAGAGGAATGATATGTTAATGAGTAGTATTAATGAGTGTATGTTACCAAGTGTGATGCAGGATCGGGAATGTATGGGAATAAATGTGGGACTGTCTGTAAATTCACAGGTAGGTATTAAGGTGGAATGTGCGTGTTTGTGTGTGTGTGTGTGTGTGTGTGTGTGTGTGTGTGTGTGCGCGCATGTGTGTGCATGTGTGTGTGTGTGTGTGTGTGTGTGTGTGTGTGTGTGTGTGTGTGTGTGTGTGTGAGTACTGTTATGCAATGCTGTACAGGTCTTAAAGTGCATTTCCTGTTTTCCCCCACAGGTGGTGAAGTGGGTTAGGGTCCCTCCTGCATGCAATCTGATGTTGGTGTCCATACAGACACCGAAGATGATGATAGTACTGTTGAGGCACAGGTGGGGTTGTCAGGGGCTGAAACAGCGCCATCATTTGACATCCCCATCTTTGCCACCCCAACTCTGCACACAGTTTCAGTGCCTATACATACTCCATCACCAGTGGCCATAGTGGAGGGACAGCTGGTGGTTAGTGGCAGTGCAGAGGAGAGTGTGATATCCATGCCTACTGTGTCTGGTCACAGCAGGCATAGCCAGATGTCCGACCAGGCACCACATAGGCAGATGTCCCAGGGTGCTCATGGCAGGGCTGCTGGTCATCATGCCCCTGGCAGACGTGCCACAACTGGTACCACCAGGCGCACATTTCAGGCTGTCATGGGGGTGCAAACATGTATGAAGCAGTACACCAGCCAGGGCCTGGGCTGCAGAGGGCTACTCTCACATCTGCAAGCAATAACTTCCATGAACTGTCTGTTGACCTCCGTGCTCATACCAAGGTCATGGATAGATGGTTTGGTGAGATGATGGGCCTCATCAACCATGGTTTGTCCGTGCTTGAACATGTAGTTGGAATGTGGTGACAGCCACTTGGATGTAGGCCAGCAACACCAACAGCTGGTGGTCAAAGTGGATGTGCTAGGACACCATGGAACTCCGGTAGTGGCAGTACCAGCCCCAGCACTGCAGGGGGGGGGCGCTGTCTGCACCACACCACAGCAGGCCATGAGCACGTTGTCCTGGCCAGTCCCAGGAGGGACCTGGTTCCAGCAGACATCTGTCATCATCAGGGGAGAGTAGCACATCGAGGCCTGTACCTGGATGTGCCCATGGAACCCCTGGCAGGCACAGTCTACGTGTCCATGGCCAGAGGCGGTGAACTGTACACCCTGTCAGGTATGGTCTGCCTCTGTCCATAAACACCTGTATTGGGCAGCCACATGGCAGAACTGTGTGCATGCATACCCACACACTATAAGAACACACCTAGGGCAACCCCATACCTACACACACCACATCACCATGCCCAGTTCAACTCATTACACCCCTCACCCACACACATGGTGTCAAATGCATGGCCCACCCTCGGCCTCTGGCAAACCAGCAACACACCCTCTGTGCATATGGTGATACCTGTGGGACATCCCTGTCATCCATAACATTGATGCAGAGACAGGCTAATATTTTTCTGATGCACACAGTGACTGTACTACAATACAGCAAAGTACTGCAGTGTAACATGTTGTCAGGAGTAATGTTTAATGCATACATGTCAGGTAGTGTAGCCATCCCATCCAGCAATGATGCATTATAGCTTTTAGCAACATTTATTGAATGTGGTCTCCATAATGGTATCCATTTGTGTTGTAGGTGTGCATGTGTCATCAGGAGGATGGTCTGCAGTCATATTGCACAACAGGGTATGGCACTGTGGTGACACCATGACTGTGACCTATCTGGAGCAGAGTTGAATACATGTCACAGGTTTGTATAACAGTTATTGCTTGTGCCACATGGATAGGTGACCCACTGGGACATGTATAATCTGCAACATGATGTAGACCCATCCACATACACACACACTCTTACTTGGCAACACTGGGTCTAAACCCCTTCCTAGGTATGTAGTGCTACTGAACTGTGTGACTTTCATTGCACACACCATGCAGCATTTAGGGTGAGGTGTGTTCCAGGTAACATGTTACATGCAGAACATCCACAGACATGTACAGTATGCAAATGGGGGATGTAATGGTTATATATGGACAATACATAGTGTGACATACCATGATATACACATTAATAGACACAGAACAGGCAGGCACACATCTGAGAGACCTGGGCCTATTGCTGCTAACTAACTTGTCCATGTGTCCAATGTGTTACAGGTAGGCTGCACACAGCACATGCATAACTGGGCTGGATTGTGGTATCAGGTACCTGTATGGTTGGTGACAGTGATCACCATAAAGTGGTACATGGGACATATACCAGGTGTACCATGGTGTAATGACAGCGTACACAGCACCCACACCCCCCAGTGGATATTGTACTCCCTGGAACCCATGATGACACTCTGACATTCCCACCATCACACATTGCCCATTATTGTGATACAACCCATTGTATATCCTTACAGTGGTACTACAGGAATATGCATTTAATGCACATGCCACAGGCATAGTAGGGTGTTGCATTGTTGTGCCTCACCTATGAGCAGCAACAACACTATCTGTACTACTGTGTGGCATTGCATATTGTAATAGGAGTATGTGGCCTCAGAATGCTGCACCCTACAGATATAAGGACATGCACACATACACACACTTGCCAGATCTCAATGGGTATCCCATGCCTATTGACCCATTTGTACAACACTGTTGTACTGGTACTGCAAGGCTCATGTAGCTGATAGGGAGAGGAGTGTAACAGGGTGCACGTAATGTCCAATACAGCAGCAGCCACAATTGACTATAGCAATGGGTGTTGTGGTGGTTGTGAAGGCCCTCATGGAATTCCCAAGTACAAATGTACTAACACACAGACACTGCTATACTCAGTAATGCACATGTACACATGTGTCAGTACTGGGGTGCATCGCTGCAGGTTGTCATAGCTGAGTACCTGGCTAATGTCCATGGAGAGATGGGTTGTGTAGGGGATGTGTGTACAGTGGTAGTCTGCCACTTGCCATGTGCCAACAGGCAATCTATTGACAGACACCACTGTGGTAACCCTCAGGGTGAGAGTGACATGCATCAGCCAATACTCTGGGTGTCTCCTGCACATGGCCACTGAGGTGATCCAGTTGACATGTACGCAACATGTATTACAACACATGGTTAATATCTGTGATGGAGACCTGTACCCAAGCATGTTCTGTTGACAGTGGTAGTGTAGTGGATGCACCCATGGCATGTGGTGCATACAGGGTGTTGTCTCCTATATGTACCAGTTATTACACAGCTGGGCAGACATGTCAGTGTCAATCAAGCATAGATTGCCTGTACATATCCCAGCTGGATATCTGCCATCTGCACATCTGTACAGGGACTGACAGTCATCAGCTTGGCAAGTAGCTATCCAATGGGATGAATGTGTCGACAGATAGACATTTGACAACAATATGTATGCCATAACTATATGTTGGAAGCCCTCAATAGCATGTACTGTACAGATGGTAGTCGACAGTTACATTCCACATGTCGGATCATTATCCAGTAGGGGATATATACTGTGACAAAGCTCACACACCAGGAACACAACAGGGAGGCCTCAGAGTTCAGCTATGCCTGCAGGTGTGCTTGTTGTCAGTACTACATTTAGCACTCTACTCTTGCCTGGGAAAGCGCTGTCAACAGTAGTACCGCCATGATACACTACATGCCAGTGTGACAGCACATACCCTGGGTTACTACCCCTGTATGTAACACATTCACATGGATAACAGTGTCTCATATACTTGTGTGTCCCAGACATGACACTAACATACCTTGCTACTGTAATGACAGCACACAGACACATGTATTGTACATGGCATGACATACACTTATTACAGATGTCATTACCCTGCAATGTTATCAGACTGGGTGGTGAGAACTGGTTACCAGGGCTAAGCCATACTTAGCAGGTGTCAACATTGCTCCAATATAACAGCTAAGCAGATTTGCACACTGGTAAGCGAACCCACACGGTGTAAGCATACATATGTTTAACCATACGTTAGCACTGCTTAGCATCATGCAAACCCACTTAAAGCTGCTCAAAACTGCCTTAACCACTATGTATCTGACAGCCCTTGTTCTGCCCACCAACTAAATAAACAGGCCTTGCACCCAGGACCCTGTGCACTATAGTCACAACAATTAACCACTACGCCATGACCACTGTGAAGACAGCTGTTGTTTTTCCAATATATCTGTCAATACACATATTGATTAGTATTGAACAATTGCTTTTACTTCCACAATTGTGTATTTCTTGTTATTAATATGACTGTTGCATCACATATGTTGTTATAATATACACATATCTGATACATACGGTGAGATACATCTGGGAAGGTATACACAACTGTGATGTTTACACATGACAGGAATATGGATATATATACATATACATATGTTGATATATGTCTACATGTATATTCATACATATGTCTGTCTACACATCTGTACAGTGCATCATATATATGGCCATATGTAGATCTCTTTGTATATATATATATATATATATATATATATATATATATATATATATATATATGTATGCACATCCTATGTGTACAGCTATACCTATTTATGTTGATATATATGTAGATATCTATAACAATATGTGCATACATATCTATTCAGATATACATATTACTGTCAATATATATATAGATATCCATAGGTATATGTGCATATGTATCTATATCTGTATATGTGTAGACATATATTGTTGTGTATATGTATATATTTGAGTGTTTATGTGTGTGTATATATATATATATATATATATATATATATATATATATATATATATATATATATATATATATATATATATATATATATATATATATATATATATGGTTTACTATCATAAAATCGACATTCACATACCTCCCAGTCCTCTGATCGTCAGTAATAATGTCGAGAATGGAAAACTCTGCATGTTTACAAGATCGAATACAGAAAACTGCCGCGGACCTCATTTCAAACTACTGAACGGCGCATACATCGACGTCTACTGATGACAACAATGAATCTGCGACGCAGATCTGCTAGTCGCACTACATAAAACATAGAAACAGAGTAGAAGTACAAGACGACACGATTATAAAGCCATCGGTACAGAAGACTACCATTGAAACAGATTACATTGCTGAATAAGTGGATTTATTTCCGGAAAGCGTATCAATAACTGGAAAAACTAAGGAGATTACATTTTGAGTGTGGAAGGGTAAGTAAAATTAATATGTGAGTAGGTAGTTTAAATGTGTAATATACATAACAGTATCTTAGCAAAAGTTACAACATATAATGTTTTTACAGGTCATTATGAGCAATATTATGTGAATACATATCGCTGTAACTATTACTTGTTAATTGAACCATGACATCTAGGAGTAATATATTAGATTTAACTAATATGGGAAAGCATCTTGGTGTAATTGTTTTACAAATTCTTCATATGTTTTTAAACTTGTATGAGTTGTTGTGTATTGTAGTGAGTATTTGCCACTGGCAGTAGATACATGAGCATATAGTAAATGTATGCTGTAACAGCTATTTGGAAAGTCATATTGAAGGTAATTGCATAGTTGTAAGACAAGTCCTTTTCGCTATAAGCATTATTCCCTTTGTTGAATGAAGCATTGATAGAGCTGACAGTGATAGGTATTACATTGTGAAATGCACAATTGAAAGGAATACTGCATGATGTTGTGTACCTGTGTAGGTATAACTCATAGCTGTATACTGTTAAATGTAGTGATTACCAGCAGGCTGCAGTTGTCTGGAAACATGTATTGGCTTAGGTGTCTATCTGTATATTTGATTTGATAGTATTTGGAAAGGGTAAATGTGTAGTCAGTGCATTTAAAAAATGTTTGTCCAGTCACAGATGTCTTCCAGTCACAATGCAATGCAATCCCTTTGCCATGGGTTGTGTTTGTGTTACTTGTGATAAATACAAATGATACAGTCCTGTATGACATAACAGTAATACTATAAATTGTTAGTAATCTAGTTATTGTTGTTGATTTGTAGGTGAGCGCAGGTACTATGTCAGACCAACTGGCCATGAGTTATCTTGGTATTATTGGCTCATTGTATGGCACTGTGACATCTCAGAAAGGTCGCCCTATACTCTGTATAGATGGTTATCAATACTACCTTGAAAAGAGTAACCCTGAGAAGAATTACTGGTGTTGCACCCAGAAGGCAAGGCAGAAGTGTAAGGGCCGTTGTATAACAGAGAAGTGTGCTGGTGAGGAGGGGTTACGTAAAAGCATTGGTCATTTTCACACACCAGATGTGGTCAGGGTAGAGCAGACTAGGGTACATGAGGCCATTAAAAGACATGCTGAACAGACTCTTGAGGATCCATGCAGGATTGTATCTGAAGTCCTGGCAACCACGTCCACTGATGTAGTGACCACCATGACTAATACTGATTCGCTGAAACAGAGTGTGCATAGGGTAAGGTGTAGGAACAGCAGGCATCCCAGAGTAGACTTAGCAAGTCTGAAAGATTTAAGCCCAGAGATGATACCATTGAAGCAGGGACAATTCATCATTAAACACACTGCACTCCGCAGCCATACCTATGATGTTGTGCTTCTCACTACAGAGGGTAATCTAGGCCTGCTCTGCAGTTCAGAATACATTCTTGTTGATGGGACATTTCCCATTAGCACCAGGGAGTGTAAACAGGTATACTCTGTTCACTGCAGCATGCATGGTTCCAGCAACAGCAAGGTAGTACCGGTAGTGTATGCCATCCTACCGTCCAAATGCGAGGAGTGCTATGATCAGTTCTGGGAAACCATGTTGGCATTATGTGGGGACTTGCATCTGAATTTCCAGCCAAGGATGGTACTCAGTGACTTTGAGAAGGGGGCAGTGAATAGCATAATTAAGCATCTACCTAACAGTACGGCAAAGGGATGTTGATTTCATCTGTGCCAAATTATATGGAGGCAGATTCAGAAGCTTAACCTCACACAGGTGTATGGTACAGATGCTCAATTTGCACTGTTATGTAAACAGATACCTTCACTTGCTTTCATACGCACAGAACATATTATGGACACTTTCACATGTATTGAGGAGGCATTGGGGGAAAGGGGTGCTCCTTTATGTGAGTTCTTCAAAAATAACTACATTATAGGGAGGCCAAGACGGTATGGCATGAGGGGTTCCACAGCAGAGAGACAACCGCCACTATTTGATGTTCCTTTTTGGAATCAGGCTGATACATGTACCATGGGCTACCCTAGGAGCCAGAACGCAGTGGAAGGATGGCACCATAGGCTAAGGTCTCTCTTGGGTAAAAAGGACCTGTACATCACAGATGTGCTGCATGCCATTTGTTTGGAGCAAAACCATTTGGAGGATGTTAAACAGAAATTGCTGTGTTGTGTGCCAACATCTCCGAAGAAACGTAGGCTGTCAGACAAAGAACATATGATACAACGTCTGCTGGCTAAACGGGATGAGATGACACCATTAGGATTTGTACAGTTAATGGCACACCATTGCTCATTCTGATATATCTGCCATTACCTTTTATGTGTGTACAATTGCAATGTCATCACAGTAAACATTTGGGAGTTTTCATTACTATTTGTTTATTGGGACGTGGACTTTATATTCTGTATTACAGAGCACTTTCTCTTCATGGAAATCACTATTTCAGCACTGGAAACGTGTTTACTGTGGAATTAATGTGCACATACACAAGGGGACTGTCATTTAAACTAGGATCACATATTTTCGGTGTTTTACCACAAATCGAGTTGAAATGTCACACTTCGATGTTTTTGACATTTACATCTGCTTTACGACCTTTCTGTAATATGGATTTATGCATTTTCAGTGTTTAAACTCGAAATTTAAAACAGTTTTTCATTTAAATTTCGATTTTATGATAGTAAACCTATATATATATATATATATATATATATATATATATATATATATATATATATATATATATATATATATATATATATATATATATATTTATATGTGTATATATATATATATACATATATCTATATATATATATATATATATATAGATATATATATATATATATACATCTATGTATGTCAATATGTATATGTGTATATAGCTATATAGTTATATGGATAAATATATATACATATATGTTCACCATATGTCCAGAACATGGAGTGGAGTCCTACCTCAGCCTCAATAGTCCCAACCTCTTAGTCCAAGGGGATGTCATGTTTGCATTGCAGGTATATATGTAGACTGTTGCTACTGTTATAGGGGTTGTCTTAACAGGCATGTTGTGTGTGAGAGGTCACATCTGCTTTTAACATGTGCATCATTAGCTACTGACAGACCTAAGGACATCATAATGCAGTACCACTGCTAGCACAGTAATGATCCTGTGGACTACAGCAGAGATATGACCAATATATGTGGACAGTCTGGCACTCTGTGGTAAGTGCAGAGGTGTACACATCCCCTTCATGCGAGACATGTGGACCACGCCTCCCAATGTGGATGTTAGCCATGTACATGGGTATATCACGTAAATACTGGACTACATATTTATTTTATTTTATTTATTTTACATTTGTTGTCCGGGCTAGTCTAGGTGGATATATGTCCATTTTCAGTAGAGGCCCGGGGAGAAAAGCTCCAAGTATTAATACATAGTTTAATAAAAAGTAATCATAAAAGTAATTACAGCTAAAATAGTAAGAAGGAAGTCAAGTAAAAAAAAAATGTTTTTTTTTTTTTTTTAATAATTATTTTTTGAGGAAATTGGGAGATTAATAACACAATAGTCTTACACATAAGGGAGATATAAGATCCTACATATTATATCATGGGCAAAGCATAGTACTTTTTATAAAGTAACATAATTAGAAAGCATAATGAATAGACTGAGGATAAAGTAAGAAAGGAAGAGAAGGAAAGGTATCAGAGTTAGTATAGGGGAGTTTATGGATTTAATTATCTTCCTAGGGCTAAATAAAATAGTTAATTTATGAAAGAGAGGCAGAATTTACACCTATGAAAGAGTGGAGAAATACTAAGAGATAACTAGTCAGCGGGTCAGTTCTAACAGAAGAAAAAAAAAATTTTAAGCTTGTTTCCTGCCTTTCCTGTTAAGTGATATAGACTGTAGGCTTCTGAGCCCCCAAGCCCTTCTGTGTTGGAGGGAAGCCTTCTAGCTTAGTTTTTTTTCTTATATCTAGCCAGTTTTCTAGTTTCAGCACTCAAACCTGTTTCTTTGAACTCAGCACTTGTTCAGAACTCATTGTAAGCACTACATAAGCTGCAAATTACTACAGCACTCAACTTTCCTCACTTGTCTAGTGGAAAGCAATTTTTAGTACTTAATAAATAAGCACTTATCCAGGCATGTCTAAGGGTCAGCTCCCAGGGATTTCTCCTGTCTACCTGATGAATCTGGGCATCTTGAGGCAATGCAGCAATTGCCTCATGTACACAGACAACCCTCTCCTCCTACCACCCAACACTACAACCTGTGAGAGATGCACTTATATAGCCAAACTGGAAGCAAAGCTCTCTTCACCCAAGACTGGACTAGACAGTCAAGAGGAGAGGTTAAACACTTGCACCACACAACACTCAACACATAGTCCCTCAAAACCTACACCACCAAAATGCATAAATAGAAACATAAAACACACACCTACATTCACGGAGGCTCTCAATAAAAACCTGTCCAAACATCAGGGACATCCAAAGCATAAACGCAAGCAAACTCCACCCCCCAACGCAACCCAAATGACACATAGCCCACAAACTCAGTGTGCCACTCAACCACAGACCATAAGGCATAACAACGTACCCAACACTCTAGTCATAGGTGACTGTATAGTCAGGCACACTGATGTTCCACTCACTAGACTAAACAAGGAGAAAGTTACTGTCAGCTGCCTGTCAGGTGCCAGGATCCGCCACATAATGCATGCACTCAGGTCACTCCACAATAAGTACAAATATGACACTGTCATTGTCCATGTTGGTGTAAATGACCTGAGACGTACCTCCCTAGACTACATGAAAAGAGACATGGAGGAGCTCTCCGATCTTGTATCCCAGGCAGGTATGACCCTAACCCTGAGTAGCATCCTGCCATCACCCAGAATGATACCACAGTACAAGGAGAAAATGATTGACTTCAACAATTGGCTAAGCTTCTGGTGTCATTCTAAGGGGATCCAGTATTTGTCTGCCTGGGACGACATGATCGACAGTTCACGATGCTTTGCCAGAGATGGCCTGCACCTGTCGCCCTTAGGATTCTGGATACTGGCTAAGACTCTTCCCACCCCTATAGTGCCTTTTTTAGGCAAAGTTCAAATGACAAATTCACCACCGTAACAGGTACAAGCAAGCAAAATCTGAGGGTAATGCTACTCAATGCTAGAAGTCTAAACCTCAAAATGCACTCACTCGAGGCACTCCTTAAAATGGAGAACATTGACATCTGTGCAGTGACAGAGACCTGGTTCAAAGCTCCAGAGAGCACCCCTGCATTACCAGGCTTCAATTCATACCACACTTTTAGCCACCTAACTCAGAAAGAAGCACTAAAGGTGGAGGCTTGTCCATATTCATTAAGGATATCCACACCTCCAGGCTAGTTGCACAGCATAATGCATCCGAGATTATCCAAGTGCAACTAACTCTGGGCAAGACCGCAATCCAAACTGAAGCTTGCTACAGACCCCCCACCATGCCCCAGGATTCACACTCCTCATTTCTTGATACACTGGAAAGTATTAGGGTACAACCCAATACCCTAATAATGGGCGATTTCAACTACCCCACCATTAACTGGGAAAACTACTCATGTACCAACTCTTTTGCTCAATGTTTTCTAGAATTCATAAATTCCAACGCCTTGGATCAACTTATTCACACCCCCACCAGGGCAGCAATATCCTAGACCTGGTCATTACCAACATGGGAAACCGGTGTTCCACACCAGAGGTCAATTCCTCATTGGTCAGATCCGACCACAAGCTTATCAGCCTAGACATCCACATCCCACCCCAGCCCCAATTAGGAAACCATCGTAAAAAACTTCTCAAAAGCCAACTTCACACTTCTTAAGACAGAAGTGGCAAACTTCATGACACCCATGCAGATGGACAATAGAGGTATGACTGCCGAATCCTACACAAATGCACTTTATAAGCACTTACACGAGTGCATGGATCATGCTATCCCTAATAGAACCAAGATGTTATCCTCCAAAAAGGAAGCCAATCTGGTGGTCCTCTGCCATAAACAAACTCTACAACAGAAAAAGAAACTGTTGCAAAAAGAGTAAAATCCCATGACTGGAGGAACTCCTGGTCAACCTCAGTAAGAAGCTGAGATCCCTCATAAAATCCTCCAAAGCTAGTTACGAAAACAAAATTGACACTGACTCTAAAGACAACCACAAAGCATTCTATAGCTATGTCAAGAATCTAAATGGGAACACTCAGATCTGCTCTGAGTTACAGCATAATGGCACTAAATATACAGAACCAACTGATATTGCCAACATGCTAGCAGATAGTTTCAGTGCTAACTTTACCCCCTAGAGGGCCCATCTCTATACCGGAAGAATGCAAAGTTCCTATAATCACGGCTGCACAGGTAAAAAACACACTCTCCAAAGCCAAGAACACAGCATCCATGGGACCTGACAATATCCCAGGCTGCGTTCTACATGAACTACAGAATGAACTGGCACCCTACCTAAGCACCATGTTCAATCATAGCCTCACCTCAGGCTTTGTACCCACTGAATGGCGCACCGTGACAGTTATCCCACTCCACAAAGGGGGAGCCACGATGGACCCCGGGAACTACCGCCCCATTAGCCTGACGAGCCTGGTCTGCAAAGCCATGGAACGTATCATCATGGAACTCATAAACAAAGACATTGGTAATCTCCAAACTCTGGACCCTACTCAGTTTGGATTTGTAAAAGGCAGATCATGTCTCCTAAACCTGATTGACTTCTTTGAAGCAGTCACCAAAGCCATAGATGAGGGTAAAATGGTTCACACAGCTTATCTAGATCTCGCCAAGGCTTTCGACACCATCCCCCACTCTGGAATTATAGATAAGCTCACTAAACTAGGTATAAATCCCTATGTCACAAGATGGGTTGCCAACTGGCTCATGGACAGAACCCACACTGTGAAAGTAGCGGATTCCAAATCCGACATCAGACCAGTGACAAGTGGAGTACCACAAGGTTCAGTCCTGGGTCCTCTCCTGTTTGGTATCTACTTCTCTGAAGTGCAGGCCAACACAGAAGGTCTTTGGCTAACAAAGTTTGCAGATGACTGCAAACTAGGAGCCATAATCGAAACTCCTAACGATGTGGACAAACTACAAAAGGGCCTCACTGAGACAGATACCTGGTGTCAAAGTCATGGCCTGAAGCTCAATGCCAAAAAGTGTATTGTCATCCCCTTTGGTAAAAACTCTGTACCCATGAACTACCACATAGCTAGTAGTCTACTTAATGCCAAAAATGTGATAAGAGACCTTGGGACACAGGTGGACAGTAGTCTCTCCTTTGATAATCACATCGCCACAGTGGTCAGGAAATCCTTCTACATGGCTCATCTCATCACAGAAGGATTCTCATCCAGAAAAAAAAGAGGTAATTGTTCCCCTCTACTAATCCTCATTAGACCCATTATAGAGTACAATGCCCCTTTTGGTATGTACCTCACAAGACATCTACAACAACTGGAAAGACCACAGAAATACCTCACAAAGGCGATTACTGGCCTCAAACAGATGCCCTATGCAGACCTTCTCAAAAAGCTACAACTTTACTCCATCACATATCGCCTACTCAGGGGTGATCTCTGCCTAACATACAAAGCTATGTCAAACCCAGAGCTGTTGGACATGCTCCACTTAAAGAAATCCCAATCCCTACGAGCTACACACTCTCGGGACCTTAACCTTGTCACCACAATAAACAGAACATGCTGGAGGGATAGATTCCTGTCCCAGAGACTTCCCATACTCTGGAACAGACTACCTATCTATGTCAAACAGAGCTCCTCATTAGCACTCTTCAAGAAAAATCTTGATGATTGGATGGGAAATGGGAAATTCACCCCAAGGATCACTTCTGTGGCTCTGCTTGACAGGGGCACAGGAAAATAATTTTCTTGGGTGACGAAAGCCAGGGTACATTTTTTGGCTAGGCTTGTATGGGCCCTAGGGCCGATAGCCTAGTACCTACCTATGAACCTATGAACTATCTTAATGTACAGTTGAGGGGCTAGGAGACCTCAACTGGGTTATTGGATAAAGACGGGAGAGAGGGGAGGGTAGGGAGACAAGAAAAGGAAGAGCAAGGCTAGTCTGGGTTAGTGCAGGGGCATATCCATTTTTTATTGAGATACTTTTTGAGATTCTTCTTGAAAATAGGAAGAGAAGTCAGAGATGAGATATCAAAGGGTAATTTGTTCCATAGTTTTCCAACTGAGTTGGAGAACAAGCTATCTCCTGCAGCGTTATTAGTTGTAGTCCTGTTGATCAAAAGTTTGTTTGAGGAGCGTAGATGTTGCAGGTTATAATAAGGGGTAATAAGGCTGGTGAGTATTGGAGTTTTAGTGGGTTGGTACAGGGTTTTGTGAGCTATTATAAGTTGTTGTAGTTTGATCTGATTGTGAAGTTCTAGCCAGCCAAGTTGTCTTAGATTGAGGCAGTGATGGGTCCTAAAAGGAGATCCGGTAACAAATCTAGCAATGTTGTTGTAGGATATAACTAGTTTATTAAGGTTTTTTTTTGACAGGTTGGTATAAATAGGGCATGCATAGAGTAAAGTAGAGATAAGATGAGTTTTGGCTAGGGTAATTCTAGTAGCTGGAGTAAGAAATGGTTTAATTCGATATATGGTTCCTATTTTTTTGTTCACAGTTTTTATAGTAGAGTTAATGTGATTTTCAAAATTAAGTTTATTGTCTATTGTAATTCCACATAATTTTGAGGTGGTGTCAGGAGAAATACTAGTATTGTTGTTGGAAGTGATAGAGAAATATAGGGGGATTTGCTTACGTGTTGGCGAAAAGAGTAGTAGCTTTGTTTTCTTGGGATTGAGTAGAAGGCAGCGTTGTGAGAACCATTGTTCTACTGTGTTAAAGGCTTTTTGGGTAAGATACTGAAATTCAGTTTGAGAGGTAGCTGTGCAGATTATAGTGGAGTCATCTGCATATTGAATACAGGTAGTAAAAGGGATAGCTGATTGAAGGTCATTAATAAAGATGGAAAAAAGAAGTGGACCTAGGATAGAGCCTTGTGGTACACCTAAGGAGATAGGAAGGTGTTCAGATAATGAGTTTTTCCAGAGTACTGCTTGTTGTTAGTGTTCAAGGTAAGATTTAAACCAAGTTATGCTGTTAGGATCAAGTGAAAGAGAATTAAGAATGTGCAAGAGTATTTGGTGATTCACCATGCCAAAGGCTTTAGATAAGTCAATGAATAGTGCAGAAGAAAGACTGTTTATGTTATGGTTAGTGTTGATGGTGTTTGTGAATGAGAGCAGTGCAGTGGTGGTACTGTGGGAAGATCTGAAGCCGTGTTGACAGTTAGCTAGTAGGTTGTTTTGGAGAAGATGGTTTAGGAGTTGTTTATGAATACATTTTTCCAAGATTTTGGCAATAGGGAATAATAAAGCAATGGGACGATAGTTAGAGAATTCATTAGAGTTTCCCCCTTTGTGTAGTGGGATGATGTGAGATATTTTCCAGATATCAGGGACAGTTCTTTCTTTGATGGATCTATTTATCAATATAGAAATGGGATAGGCAATAGCTTTAGCTCCTATTTGGAGGAACTCAGCAGGGAGTTTGTCTTCAGAGGGGGTAGAAGGTTTAAGTTTTTGTAGTAATGATAAAATATATGATGTAGAGATCGGAAGCAAGTGAAATGAGGGGGGTGTATTTACATAAAAAGGATGTAGTTTTGATGTGTCAGGAGATAGGTGATTTGCGAGATTTTGTATAGAATTTGTAAAGAAGGAGTTAAAGGCATTAACTGTTTGTGTAGGGTTGTCAGGGTGAGAGTCCTGTGGGTTAGGTGTGATTGATTGGCCTGGGGATAGAAGATTATTGATTGAGGACCAAATTTTTTTAGGTTCCTTATTGGATATTTGTTGTAGATGAAGGTAGTAGTTCTTTTTGTCTAATAGTATGGCTTTTTTGTGTTGTTCCTACATTCTCTGAAGGTTTGATGGTCAGCTTGGTTCTTGGAAGTATGCCATTTAGCCCAGTATTTGTTTCTGGTAGAGATTTGTTGTCTAGTATTATTGCTTAGCCAGGGGGCAGGTTTGGTTCTGATTCTAATATTGAGTATTGGTGTGTGCAGATCTAAAATAGATAGGAATGTGGAGTTAAAGTATTGTACTGCATCATTAAGAGGTAGTGACTTTAGAGGAGTCCAGTTACATTGGTGTAGTTGTGTTAGAAAGAGTTCTGAGTAAAATTTGTTTTTGGAACATAATGTTCAGAAAGTGGTAGGAAAAGTAATGATGTTTTTTTTCTAATAATATAGGTTAATAGGTGATCGCTTAGATCATCTGGCAGGGTGCCAGAGGTGTAGGTTTGTTAGGGAGTATTAGTAAGTATCCAGTCCAAAGTGGTGTCTTTATTATTGTTTTTATTAATTCTGGTAGGGCCTGAAATAAGTTGAGAGAAGCCATGTAGGTTAATATGGGAGGTAGGGTTTGAGTAGTTACAAGGATTCCAATCAATATTTAGGTCACCTAGTATTATTGTTTCTTGTGGAACATTAGTAGCGAGCCAGCTAAGAATGCCCTCAAGAGTGTTAATGTTGTTTTCTGGGGGGAGATATATACAAATAATATAGATAGCTTTACTTTTGTTTAGTTGGAGTTTAGAGGATATTAGTTCTGCATTATTGTTTATGTGGAGGTTCAGATTGATGGTGCTGATTTGTAGTTGAGATTTGTAAAGAATAGCAACACCTCCTTCCTTTTTTGATGAGCGGTCAAGTCTAATTATATTATATCCTGGTGGGGTAATTTCACAGTCCTTGATAGTGGGTTTTAGCCATGTTTCTGATAAGCATAGGATATCGAATTGGTTGACATCAAGGAGTGCATGTAGTTGTGCAATTTTGTTACAAATACTATGTATATTCAGATGAGCTATGGTGAGAGAGTTAGTAGATTTGGTTGTTGGTATAGGTCTAGTCTTGTCATTGTTTTTGGTTCCTATGGTCTGGGTATGCTGTGGGACAGGGTTTGGATGAATGTCTCCATCCAAAAGTGTGTTATGGAGTGTTTGTTGTTTGGGTTTAAGATTTATGACAAAGTAGTAGCTACATTTTTTTGTTTTCTGGTTATAGAATCTAATGCGAGCTAGTCTGTGAAATTTGGCAGGAGAGTAGTTGGATTTATAGATGGGGTTTTGGAATGACACAGGAGAAGGTGTTATAGGTGAAGAGGTATGAAAAGAGGGAAATGTAGGGATAGAGTGTATGGGTTGTTCATAGGAGGTTAAGATATAGATCGTTGTAAGAGGAGCTAGAAGTAATAGGATGACTAGTATTTGGATTTGAGAAGGATTCAATGTTATATGCATGGTTGGTAAGTGAGGTTAGAGATGGAGTAGGAAGTATAGTAAGTTAGATTGAGTTTGAGAAGTATAGTAAGTTATAGTAAGTTAGAGGTGGAGGAGAGTTATGTAATTATAGGGTATGCTGTATTAGAGGGGGAGGGATATTGTAATTAGGAGTTGTGTAATTGGTGCCAATTGAGTAGGGGTGTGGTTTCTAGAGGTATACAAGTAGAATCACTGGGGGTGGGTGGGAATTGGGGGTAGGGTAGGGGAGTGGAGTGAGCCCGCAGGGTGAACAGAGCGGGTAGAGACAAGAGAGCAGAATGTGGAGGAAGACAATCAGTAAAGTGAGAGATAACAACAGGTACGTCTGATGGTGGGAGAAAGGTTGACAATATTCAGAGGTAGGAAGGAAGAGAGGCAGGATGTTAGAGTAGAAGTCGCTGATAGCAGGATGCCTTGGGGCAAAGGAGAAAAGGTGGTTGATAGGTGTATCAAGAGACTGAGAGTGGAGTGAATGGGGGTCTGGTTACAGAAAGCTTACAGAATGGTGTTGCAAATTACAGAGCAGAAGCTAATATTTTAGAAAGGTTACTGAAATGGGGTAGAAAATTACAGATCAGAAAGCTATTATTTTAGAGAGTTAATTCTTGAGGCTCCACCTGGTGGCCACTCGTGGTATAGCAATGGTCTTGTCTTAGTTGGATATGGGGTACTAAAGAGGGAATGAGAAAAGAGTTAGTTAATGCGAGGGGGTAAGATTATGAAAGGAAAAAGTGAAAAAAAACTGGGGGGGGTTGGCTGCTGGCTAGCCTGCCTGAGTAGTTAGTCTACACTAGCAAAGTTGGAACTTTATTTAGATGTAATTTCTTTACATGTAATTTCTTAGAGTCAGTGTCAATACATACATTCAATGCCTTTTCAAAGGTCAAGTTTTCTGGGAGATGTAAGGTGGTTTTTTTAGTTGCCCTAATGTTCGGAGGCTTCCAGAAGGCAGAAAGCTGGTAATTGTTGCAGGGACACAACTGGAACACAGCACTAGTAATATATATAGAGAGAGATAAGGTAGAAGGCTTAGAGATGCAATAGAGAGTAGGGAAAAAGTTATAATACAGACACAGTTTAAATATATAAACACTTTCAACTACATTGCTTTTTGGTACTAACAGACTTTTGTAAATCAGTTTGCAACAGGAGGAAGAATTAGTATTCAGAGCATTATTAACTTTCCACAGTCATCAATTTTCTCAGAAAAGAAAAAAAATAGTTACATATGTTAACATAACAATTAGTTACACAAAGCAGCGCTGACAAGTTTCTATAACTTCAGAAATATGCAGTTATGACATAGATACTTTGCATTTTATACCACATAAAGGGAATATTTTGTAATGTTTATAGGCTATAATTCTGCCTTATAATGCTAAAAACTGTTAGGAGTATGAGGAAAGGCTCAGCTTAAAACAGGAGGCTAAATTATGAGGCAGAGGGGCTGTACAAACTATTAAATTAGAAAGTCTTTAGTGCCAAACCTAGACAACAATAAGCATGGGCAGAATGTATTGAGATTTATCGAGAGGTATAATACATGTCATAAAAAAACAAAACAAAATTTAACTCAGGAACGGAGGACATTACTGGAAAGAAAGTAGCTGTTATATGCTAAGGGATTACACTAGTTAATCTTTAGAAGCTAGGTACAATAATGCACAGGGATGAGCTGTTACATACTACTGTGCGATACAATGTAGCATTAAGTGAGAAATAAATACTGACTAAGAGATTAAAATCACCACTTTCTTTCAGTGGTATAAGTCTAAATACACTAAGTTAATTTGTTCGGTAAATAGTAAAGTATGCCTTAAACATTATAAGAGGCGCACGTAAGAGAGCAACTAATACGGGACTAGGTGTAGTAGAATAGGTTGCAAGTATCGTTGCACGTGGGCCGCCCTAATTATGCAGTATAGGTTAACAGAGAAGACTCCGCCTGTTTGAATAACATGGTAATCAATATCTATGTTCCCAAAATGTCCTTAACAGCCTATTTTTAAACAATGCTATTAAATGTTAACATTTACAGTGAAACATTAATAGATTATCTAAAAAAAGTGCGAGCATTAGGAGACAATTTCAAAATAGATATTCACTGCAAGTAGTGAAAAACAAACGCTCTGGTAGCAGTGGCATTCAAAGCAAAATCACATAAATAACAATTTCAACGCTATTACTGAGGCTTAGAAGGAAAAGTAAGCTTCAAATGCCAAACAATCTAGATAACAGTCGCTACAAGCAGCGTGGATAAGCGCTTAGTAGCTTTAGCACTGAAAAACAAAACCACATCAATAACAATTTCGATGCTATTACTGAGGCTTAGAAGGAAACATAAGCTTCAAATGCCAAACAATCTAGATAACAGTCGCTACAAGCAACGTTCATAAGCGCTTAGTAGTGTTAGCACTGAAAAACAAAACCAGGTAATTACAAAGCAGTCAAGACGTAGGAAGTTCTAGTAAGCATCAAAAAAGCAATTATATTACACTCAAAACAATCCTAGATTTTCTTACTAAATTCTAGCTCAGGAGCAGGACGCACATCAGCCAGCTGAAGGGTAGAAGAAGAAAGAGGCGGCACCAAGGATAGGGGTATACTTATAAGGTGTGGAATGGGGTAGGGGAAAGGGGGAGGGGTAAGAGAATAAGTGGGATATGGGACTAGAAACGCGAGATTAAGCAGAGGGTGGGAGGTTAGGGGGTAGCAGAGATAGAGTTACTAGGAGGAGCTTAGTGGAAAAAGGCAGTAAAGAACATCAGGGATAATGAGGTAACCTGTGAGATAATGGAGAAGAGATACATAGAAATGTAGATAACAGAATAAGGATAGGGTCGGGAGTATAGAGGAAGGAAATGAGGAGGTAAGATAGCTATGAGGAGGGACAGAGTAACTGATATAAGAGAGCAGAATGTGGAGGAAGACAATCAGTAAAGTGAGAAAAAACAACAGGTAAGTCTGATGGTGGGAGAAAGGTGGACAATATTCAGAGGTAGGAAGGAAGAGAGGCAGGATGTTAGAGAAGAAGTCGCTGATAGCAGGATGCCTTGGGGCAAATGAGAAAAGGTGGTTGTTAGGTGTATCAAGAGACTGAGAGTGGAGTGAATGGGGGTCTGGTTACAGAAAGCTTACAGAATGGTGTAGCAAATTACGGAGCAGAAGCTAGTATTTTAGAAAGGTTACTGAAATGGGGTAGAAAATTACAGATTAGAAAGTTATTATTTTAGAGAGTTAATTATTGAGGCGCCACCTGGTGGCCACTCGTGGTATAGCAATGCCCACACAGTTTATGCATGC
Organism: Protopterus annectens; assembly: GCF_019279795.1. Taxonomy (NCBI): domain Eukaryota; kingdom Metazoa; phylum Chordata; order Ceratodontiformes; family Protopteridae; genus Protopterus; species Protopterus annectens. Next base: position 243,420 of record NC_056730.1, on the reverse strand, counting down.
ACACACGCCAGTCTGTCTTGGCACATAATACCTGGTGGTGCAGGGGTCTCATGGCCATATACTACCCAGTAGTTAGTGACATACATCTGTACAGAATCCCACTGCTTTGTCAGACATACACAACAGTTATGGTAGCCTGGCAGCAGTATGTCTTGCAAATAACTGGACATATCAGCAAACTGGGTCATTACACTAGGCTGCTAGGCATGTCACAAAGCACTGTGCAAACTACAGGCAGACTGCCACAACACCGGACTACATTTTGTATGGGGGAATATATATGTACCTGCGATTATTGCGGGCTCAACACCCATGTCACAGCACAGAGTAACAGACACCTGTGAAAAAGTGCATGCCCACAACCAATGTAAACACAGCCACATATGGTACACAAGTTTAATATAACACTATATGGACTGTCTGAAAAACACCATCATCATATGCGCCACTCCCACACTGACCCTACATACACTGGGTCATGGCACTGTGTGGTCTGATGGCTGTCTGTGGTATGGGACACGTGTTTGTCTGTCCCTATAGACATGTGAGTCAATAGAGTACCATATACTGGAAAAGCATGTAACATCAGATCGAACAGAACCAACAACAATGGCATCTGCAACAGTCTGTGCACAGCCCAAGGTACATATGCGCAATACACATACTGTCGACAATCACCATAAGTACACAGACCCCAGTACTGTACACACAACCGCAGAATGGCCACGCTATGTCCTCAGAAACAACCCCTACTATACATAACATGTCTAGCAGTCTGATATCTGACTGGCTTGTTACTCCAAATGCAGAATAGCAACACTTACATTCTGTAGTCTTGTCAGGGGCATCCCCCTCCTGTGTGTTGGTATGTTTCCACAGTGTATGTTGTTAGAGGTAAATCCCATATCCATCTGTGATACTGTTTGCCAAACACCAGATCTAGGTCCTGCTCACAGTGAATGAAAAGGCCCAACACCAACATGATGTTCCTAGATATTGGAGTGTGTTACCATGCAATTGGCTATGGGAATGTTACCACAGCTGTTCCACTCACAATCAGCTAGTGGAGGGCTGCAATTCATGCAGAGGTCATCAGCTGATCATGAGCATCACTTACAAAACACAAGCTGCTGCCTAAGCAAAGCAGGTGTAGTTCTTCACATCCACCAGAGGGGGAGTGAGAGAGACAGACAGAGACAAAATAAGTCAGGGAGGGGGTGGGAGAGTAAAACCTAAGCATGTTTGTGACACATGCCTACCAGTACAGGGTTTCAAACCCCTGACTGACTTTGTATTACTATCACATGTCTATGCAGTTATTGCATGCCCCACATAGCCTACATGTTGAGGAGCTGTCCAAATGTATATGTGATGGTGAGTGACATCTGCAAAAGTGATATGGTAGTGATATGGTAGGTATAGTACACGTGCCTGTCCACATGAACAGGTGTCAGTATCAACACAGCCACAGTCTCCCAGGGACTCACACAAATTGACACACTTGGCAGGGTCAGGAATACACTTCCTAACTAGTTAGTTTGCCACAATACAATAATGCACAGGTATCCCATGCACCACAGGGGTTATCCAGAGGTTATATGGGCAAAGGGTATGTGAAGGTGTCTGACATCAGACAGCATGCTTCAGTATACCAACGGGAGTAGTAGGGAGTGTGAATGTGGTCAGAAGCATCATACACCACACATACAGACACAGGGTGCCAGTACTGACATGCATGGGTGCATTGCTTCATGGGTGTGTAGTGATTGACTGTGCCAGAAGGCTATACAAGGCTAGGTGTAGGGTATACCTTGGCATTAGGCCACATGACAATGGTCTGCAGTGTGGCTCAGGGGTGTGGTGTCTGGATTGGCCCACACAGGTGGGTATTGTATTCACCATCCAGTCACCTGGGTAACTAATGTGTGTGGCCATTGCTGTGCATTGCTTGCCATGTATGTGATCTTTAGTCCATGACATGGATGGTGTCTGGGATGTGCACACATCCCACATGCATGTACAGTGACATGTGGAACTGTACCTGGGGTGTCTGGCCCATGTTGTGTACACAGATTGTTATCATCAGCTGTGCCAGTCCTGGCCTCATGTGGAGGGAACTGGTAATGGACAGCAGGTTGACCCTGCACCTATATTGATAGCATGATACAGGTATTCCTTGGTTTCAGTGGCATCTGTCCATACAAGGCATGTGTTTAAGAAATGGTATGTCCTTTGTGGGCCAAATTTGATGGCACCACAGGTGTTGCAGGCGTCCAGTGGGGAACATAGTGAAAGGGCACTGTCTGCATGTACGTGCCTATTGTACTGATGAACAGGTTGCCATGCCTACTGTAGTCTACTGCAATCACACCATGGTTACTATCTGTGGGCAATATACAGGGTACTACCAACATAGAAGTTGTTGCCTAGGCAAGTATGTGTATGAGACATGGGTTGAGAGTGTTCTCTGGGTAATACAAGGGTTGCTAACTTTGTTTGCTAGGCCTTGATATCACATGTAGGGGAATGGATTGGCACCCCAGCCTCTTGGCTATTTCACATCTGTTATCCTTGCAAGGTGGACATTGTGACATATAATAGGGCCACCATACCCAATGAGTCCATTTGCTACACACCCCACTTCCACACAGGATATGAATGCCACACACACACACACACACACACACACACACACACACACACACACACACACACACACACACACACACACACCATGTCTGGGATTAGAACACCTACCTAACTAGTTTATCACACTACAGCATTACACAGTTATAAGACGCGCCATGGAGATTAATGGAGTACTTTTTCGCAAAGGTGTATTTCACTGGAGGTTGTAGTGACTGTGAATGGCCTTAAAAGCATTGCACCCTACACATAGGGTTCTATAGATTAGCTAGGCTCTATCTGCCCTTGCGTGCTATTTTAAGCCTAGCCAATTATCCTTTGTGAGACTCAAACCCTGCACCTTGTGTTTGTAAGGCAAACACCTTAACCATTAGGCCACCCTCCCAACCAAACAAAGAAACACACACAATCATCCACACTTGCCATGTCTGGGAATAGAACCCCTACCAAACTACTATATCACACTACAGCATTACACTGTAATAGGACACGCCACAGAGATTACTGGTGTACATTTTCCCCACAGGTGTATTTCACTGGGAATGACATCAGCAGACTTGCCAAAGTAGGTCAATGGAGATTGTAGTGACTGTAAATGGCCTCAAAAGCATTGCACCCTATACAGACAAAGAGACACACACACAAACATCCATACTTTCCATGTCTGGGATTAGAACCCCTACCCACCTAATTTATCACACTACAGCATTATGCAGTTATAGGACATGCCACAGAGAATATTGGGCTGCTCTTTTCACAAAGGTGTATTTCAAAGTGAATGACATCAGCAGGCTTGCCAAAGTAGGGCATTTGAAATGTAGTGAGTGTGACTAGCCTTAAAAGCATTGCTCCCTACACAGACAGAGAAACACACACACAAACACACAGTTTACATGTCTGGGATTAGAACTCCTCCCAAAATAGCATATCACACTACAGCATTACGCAGTTATAGGATGCGCCATGGAGATTACTGGGTTGATTTTTCCCAAAGGTGTATTTTAAAGTGAATGACATCAGCAGGCATGCCAAAGTAGGGCATTTGAAATGTAGTGGGTGTGACTAGCCTAAAAAGTATTGCTCCCTACACAGAAAGAGGCACATACACACCCATACACAGTTGCCATGTCTGGGATGAGAACTCCTACCTGACTAGTTTATCACACTACAGCATTACATAGCTATAGGACACGCCAGAGAGTTTACTGGACTATATCTTTCCCAGAGGTGTATTTCAAAGTGAATGACATCAGCAGGCATGTCATAGTAGGGCTATGAAGAGGCCAATGTGTGTGCATGGGCCATAACCCATTCATCCAGAGGTAGACACACCACACTCAGGCACACGCAGGTTTATATTCCACAGGTACATGTATACAACTGCTAGTTGACTACTGCCTTGTACAGTCATGTTGCATAGCTAGCACTTGCACCACAGAATCTTTAATGCTGAGGGATACCAATGGCTAATTTCTACAGTGAGTGACATTTACACATCATGTGGTTGTAGCCATTTGACTGTGTGCTGGGCTGGACAGGCTTCATGATGGAAGGCTCTCTGTCACTGTCACTCTCTTCCACACATCTATGTTTGTGTACTTCTGGCATATTATAGTGTGTTGTCCTTGGATATATGTGTGTATTCCTATCCAATGTGTGTGCAAGGCATGACTGGTGCATACTGAGGAGTGTATGCACTAACTTCTGTGACTGTCAGATAAGTATGGTCCACTATTGTTGGCAGACATGGGCTTCATTTGTAAGTGTGTGAGCATGCCCAGTATGATCTTTCAGTATGTTGTCTGATATTGCCTTAATTTCTCTAAGTGTGTGAGCGTGCCCAGTATGCCCTTCTGTATTGAATGTGTGGATCCATTCCAGGTAGTTTGTACTCCAGTGCAGACCTTTGTGTTCTACACCTACAGCTAGCAAACTGTGTCTGCAGAATATCTGTAGATCAGATGGCAATATGGGGTCAAAATGTACAAGGGATAGTGTGTACTGTAGGTGATTGTGTCTGTGCTGCTTCTACTACATGGCCCTGGTGTCAGCAGAGATAGTCATGCATGTGTACTGTTATACACTGTGATGTTTTATGTCCTCGTGTACTGTCAGGTGGACATTTTTGCTTGCAGTGATATCCTGGGGAACACAGGGTGAATGCAGCTGTGTCCAGTATTGTGGTCAAATGCCTACATATTCATAGAATGTTATGCCATTCTGGAGGGGGAACTGCAGACACTTGCTGCTGGGGCTGTGTATCCAGTTCTGCACCTTGATACAGTGATGGCAGGCAATACCATACTTGTACATCCATCGACATGACAGTATGGCCTTATCTTGCTGTGGCAATACCTCACAGCTGTACAGATTCACACAGGTTATCCAAACTCAGGGGTCATAAGGCAGGACACTACCCCTATTGTGGTGTATGGGCAGGTTTGTAGCCACCCATGTTTGTGTTGGCAGCCAGGGATAGTATGTCCACATGGCTGTGTGTTGGACTTTGCACAGTCCATGCTGCCCATGCTCCCACCCCCCACCTCCATTATTCTATCCTCTTCCATACATTATGCATACATTCTCTGACACTTTCCCTATAGTTATCACCTCATCACAGCTGTGTTTTGGTGTTGTCCACAGTTCATGCAGTGGGACATGGTGGACATGTTACGGCGGTTTGTCCACATGGCCTTGTATATGGCTTATGTGGAGTGTGTTATGTTGTTATTTGGGTATCCATGACATAACATACATTGGCAGTACAGGTGATACACAGGACTTTGGCAGAGGCCTGTAGGCCATTTTGTAGTGATGCAGGCCAGCTGTAGCAGGTCGTTGCATTCTCTCAGTCCTACAGTCCCAGACTGCCATACAGTATACTCCCCTGGGGTGACAGGGTTGGTATGCTAGGTGTTCATGCCAATACTTTCTATCAGTATTGATTAGGTGGTGTGGATGCTGGCAGGGTGCTGCTTACAGCTAGGGACACACCTGCATGGGACACCTGCACTGCATGCTGCATTCTTTCGCTATTGCCATACACAGGTGGGGGTCATTTTGTACGCATTCCCAGCAGCAGGGATAACACCATAGAGGTACCTGTGGGTGGTGTTTGGGTGAGCTGGGTGCATGTGGGCTATGTACACTGCTTCTGAGTCACAGATATGTATGGGGCATTCCAGTTATCCTGGCTTGTGCAGGGACATCAGCCATTTCCCAATACATTAGTCCTATCACTTTTGTGATCTGCAAGTGTTCGGCCAGACAACAACAGTATTCCCTATTACAAGCCCAGATAATGTGATGCATACCTGTATGTACAGTCCCAAGGGTGTGTCCATTTCACGGTTACACATTTTATACTGTATGTCTGGGGTACTTTTCTCTGTGTACTGCTTGTATATGTAGCCCAGCAGTCATGTCATGTCCATCTTTCAAATGGTGACACATATTACTTTCATACATATACAAGGGTTTACTGCTATCATGTGTTATACTGGGGAGCATTGTCTTTGGCACTGCAGTTGTGAGGACTTGGTCCTGTCATCGGCAGTAGTGGGCTATGGCCACCAGGTCAAACCTTAACATGCATCTATACTGACCACTCTCACACAATATGAAACACACACCAACCTAACACATGCATACCTGCATATTGTACAAATACTACAATCTATCCTGCTACCTTGGCCACCTCAGGTCATCTGTGCTCCACTGGTATTATACCTACACATACATGTTACTACATGTCTACATCGGATTGAAGGGGGGGGGCACACCTGACTGTTACTACATTTCTACATAGGATTGGTGGGGGCACACCTGACTGTTTCTACATTTTTACACAAGATTGAGGGGGGCACACCTGACTGTTCCTACATTTCTACACAGGACTGGGGGAGGTGGCATAGTTTATAGTAGTGTTCTGGGCTGTTCTGGTCTGCTGCCTGTGTAATTGGCTGATTCTGATACATTTTACCTGTCAGCTACGCTAGCTCTCCTAGATTAACTTCCTACTGCTGTTTTCCCTTCCCATTGCCTTCCTGTTTAAGCCCGGGGGCGCACCATGCAAACACAGTGCTCAAATGTGCACAGAGCTGCTATTTCCTGGTTTACTTTTTTTTATGTTTAAAACCAGGTGTGTGGCATGCACACCCACTTAGGCAATGTAAAGAGTGCTAGACAGCCTCAGACACCCCCCCCCCTTGCTTAGCTCTGCTAAGCTAAGGGCATACCCGAGCCATAGGGCTCCAATCCGCTTACAGTATGCTTGACACCCCACCCCACCCCCATTATGTCAGCTAACTCCTAGGCTTGCAGCAAGCTATTGCTGCTCTTACACTGTTGGGTGCTGACTAGCATTGACGGGAAATCTGGGATTCAGTATCATTCTTCTCATTTGCATAGGATTGCCTGCTGATGCATAGTTACAGGTCCCACAATGAGCCTCCCTCTTAGCAACCACTATGCACTGGCCATGTTGTCTTCTGCCTGCCTTTGAGTATAATGGCAAAATAGTGATTTTCGTTAGAAAGCTTATTTCAGTTGTTTTTTTTTTTTTGGCCAATCCCATTTCCGTGCCACTGCCCTATGCTTAAACAGCCAAAATTGGCTAAAAAAAATTAAAAGTTAATTTTTTTTTATTTTGCAACTGTTTTCCATGCCAGTGGCCATATATTTAGCCATTGGCATGCTTTCCACATAATATCCTCTCTTTATTTGGAGCTGTCATGGCTCCGTTTTGTAGTTTGCAGAAATGTACCTGGTTACTAACCGAGTACATTTCTGCAGATTACACTAGTCCTGCACAGTTGGCTGCCAGCTTCCTGGATCACAAATTCACCTCATTTGCATGGATTTCACCTGCAAATGGGGTAATTTGCATACAGGAGCAGAGTCCATGCAGGACTAGTGCAGGAGCACTCATGCACGTCCCTACTGCTTATTTTTGGATCGCACGGCAGACATATTGCCTGCTGGAGCTCCTGCACTAGTCCTGCACACCGTGCAGGGATTTCTGAATCCAGGGGAAAATCCTTATGGCCTAAACCAACCCATTTCATTTTCAACTTATGTTTCAAAATTAGCTCAACTGAGATTAATCTCTTCCCTTCCAGAATTCTTTGTTAAAACACATATATTTAGTCAGCTATAATAATACTATCGTATATGTCTATATCTCTTTTCTGTCTGGCAGGACGCACTGTTGATGCATTTTTAAAACAAACAACTTTACAAATACATTTTTTAACACAAGCATCTTTACAAATCAGTGTGATAGTCAAATGGCATACAATTCTTTACAATGCTCCAGCTAGCTATGCTGCCATATGTTACACATGCATTGCCCTATTCTCCCTGACACAGATGGCAGTACCTTATATCCTTCATCACATACAGCATGTCTAACTATCATGGCTGTGATAAATGAAAATTAGCTATTCAAAGGAAATTGCAGAATGTGAACAAATAGCACATGTAAGCTCCTCACTGGCAAAAGAGAAATTACAGAATTGAATGACAAGAGCAATAACATATAAATATATTATGCGGAACTGAGTGACAACAGAAAGAATCACATTAAATCTATGCACTGTAGACAGGCAAACAAGTAATAAAATGTATCTATAACTCTTTATACAGTTCTAATATTTTTGCATGCCAACAGAGTAATTAAATCTATCTGCAACTCTTAACACAGTTGTATTTTTTTTCATAAAAATGCATTATCTCAGTTTTAGAAGATCTCTGACTTGGTTGTATCAGAAGAACATTAGCCTGCTCACCTGTACATGTAAACGTTTTGTCAAGTATGTGATTTAAAAACCTGCATTTTAAAATTCCTTATTTGACTGAACAAGAAGAAAGCATAAGAACAGAATCCTCTAATGCAGATATATTTGCAGTGGGTCTATATTAGAACATCGAAGTCTTGAAACTTCGAGTATTCTAATATCGACCCCGGTTCAATAGCGAAGCTGCAGAACACCAAATTTTTTCCTAGGGAAAGAATTTGGTTGGCTGTTTCTGTGGCTTTGCTATTTTCAGCACTGTGGTGGAAAGTTATGGGTCGGGTTCAGGTAAGTGTGTGATTGTGTGGGCATGAGGGTTAGGGCATTGGTTAGGTGAGTTAGGGTTAGGGCGTGGGTCAGGTAAGTGTGTGATTGTGACGGATGTTAGGGTAGGGTGGGGTAGGTGAGTTAGGGTTAGGTCGCGGGTGAGGTGAGTGTGCAATAGTGACGGACCTTAGGGTTAGGGTTTGGGTTAAGGTAAGTGGATAGATAGTAGTGTATGTACAGTTTAGTGTAGGGTTAGATGTAGGATTTTAAGTGTATGTGTGTGGATTGCTGTTTTTTTGGTGTGCTTGTGTTGTGTGTATGTGTTTCGGCACAGCGCATTTTTTTCCTGGGAAAAAATTTGCTGTTCTGCATGTTCAATATTTTAAGCGTTCTCTAAATAGGTGTCAGTATTAGAACATTCGAAGTTTTAAAACTTCGGTGTTCTAATATAGACCCATTTGCAATAGTATGAAGACCATTAATTGACTACATTCACCTGAAGATTATGTGTGTTTGTGCGTGTGTGTGTGTGTGTGTGTGTGTGTGTGTGTGTGTGTGTGTGTGTGTGTGTGTGTGTGTGTGTATTTGTGAATGTGTGTGAGCATGTGTGCATGAGTATGTGCATGTGTGAATGTGTGTGTGCGTGTCTGTCTGTGTGTGCATGCATGTCTGTTTGCACGTGTGTGTGTGTGTGTGTGTGTGTGTGTGTGTGTGTGTGTGTGTGTGTGTGTGTGTGTGTGTGAAAATAGCGAAGCTGCAGAACACCAAATTTTTTCCTAGGGAAAGAATTCGGTTGGCCGTTTCTGCGGCTTTGCTATTTTCAGCACTGTGGTGGAAAGTTATTGGTCTGGTTCAGGTAAGTGTGTGATTGTGTGGAGGGTTAGGGCATTGGTTAGGTGAGTTAGGTTAGCGTGGGTCAGGTAAGTGTGTGATTGTGACGGATGTTAGGGTAGGGTGGGGTAGGTGAGTTAGGGTTAGGGCGTGGATGAGGTGGGTGTGCGATAGTGACAGACCTTAGGGCTAGGGTTTGGGTTAAGGTAAGTGGATAGATAGTAGTGTATGCACAGTTTATTGTAGGTTTAGATGTAGGATTTTAAGTGTATGTGTGTGGATTGCTGTTTTTTTGGTGTGCTTGTGTTGTGTGTATGTGTTTCGGCACAGCATTTTTCCTGGGAAAAAATTTGCTGTTCTGCATGTTCAATATTTTAAGCGCTCTCTAAATAGGTGTCAGTATTAGAACATTCGAAGTTTTAAAACTTTGGTGTTCTAATATAGACCCATTTGCAATAGTATGAAGACCATTAATTGACTACATTCACCTGAAGATTATGTGTGTGTGTGTGTGTGTGTGTGTGTGTGTGTGTGTGTGTGTGTGTGTGTGTGTGTGTGTGTGTGTGTGTGTGTGTATTTGTGAATGTGTGTGAGCATGTGTGCATGAGTATGTGCATGTGTGAATGTGTGTGTGCGTGTGTGTCTGTGTGTGCATGCATGTCTGTTTGCACGTGTGTGTGTGTGTGTGTGTGTGTGTGTGTGTGTGTGTGTGTGTGTGTGTGTGTGTGTGTGTGTCCATGTGCTCATTTTTGGCATATCCTAAACTTCCACTTTTATGTTTGCCCTGGAGGACTGCCACAGTAGCCAACCAGGTTTGGATTCCCAAGCACAGTGTTTCCACATTACAGGTGACTCTTTGTTTATATAAATATATTTTTATCTCTGTCTCTCTCTCTCTCTATATATATATATATATATATTATATATATATATATATATATATATATATATATATATATATATATATATATATGCAATTTGCAAATAGAATGTTGTGGGTAGCTAAATACAAGAATCAAGGTAGTACTAAAATCTGTACTCATATAAGGTTAAGTATGAGAGATGTTTGAAGAAGCCAAAGGTTTAGCAGGAGGTACTGAGAGGAAGGATAGCCAGTGCTTGTAAAACAAATGTATTTCTGATTGTTTACTATGTGGGTATGTAGAGTGTTTTTACTGACAGTTTTTCATCAGGGTCAGGACATAGCTAGAGCTCATCAGGAACACTAATGGATGTAAGGGAGAACATCGACTGAGTAAATCACAGGATATACACACTCACATATTCACCACATACAGATGTAGAGGCAATTTACAGCATGTGCAATTTATCTAACTTCAAGTCTTTGGGGTAGCTGAGAGAGATGGCCCATCCACTGAAAACCACATGGACATTGTGAGGACGCTCATCCTCCATACTGAAGGCACCTCAACTGGGTAGCTAAAAAGCTAGCTAGCATATCATTGTGACCAACAGATTTTTCTTTAGCTTTTAGTGCTGCTACAGTTTTGTAGGAGGATTTTACCTCTGGACCTTCACCCCAATATTGGAATTTGGGGGATGCAGCTATACATCCCTGCTGCATAAAGTTTACATCTTCAAGACTGCTTTAGAGGAAAGCTCTAAGGTAAAGCAATCATTGGCTTAGTATATATTCCTGCATTTGTAGCTTACAGTTCTGCTCTGTGACGCTCAATTGCAGTCCTTAGAATATCAGCAGGCAAAATGCCTGACAAATTATTGAATAGTGGTATATGATAATACCGAATGCACTCAACACATATACTAATAGCATACATATATTATATATGTACACTGGGTGAACACCCAACCTGTCAACAAACACTATCACTTCTCTTTTAGAGAAACTAATAAACAAGCTCTAACATGCACAAAATGAAGGGAGTGGGTCAAGCCCAGTTCTCTACATGGGATGAAAATATTTTGAATTCAACATTTTTACTTTTCAGCATTCTGACAGTTCAGCATTGTGTTACGAGTTTCATGATTTGCTGTTCCGTAACTTGTCATCCATGAAATGCAACTATACTTCTCTGAGAAGGTAGTAGAGTTGATGAAATCCATTCAAACTGTCATTTTGTCATGCTAGAGTATACATTTGTATCAAGTGCATTGTCAAAGTGTATCTGTATCTAAAGGTCTAATGTTTTGGCAGGCAAATGACTTATAAATATTATAAAACTTTCAAATGGGTGGGTATTAAAGAGCATATAGCAACTCTGGTATGAAGGGAAAAGAGTAGGTCCAACTCTTTTCTTCAGTTATTATGCAAAAAAAAAAAGTTATTTATAGCTCAGAAAAAAATTATTATTTAGGTTTTTTTTATTTACAGCTCAGGAAAAATGTCAGTGCTTTGCAGTTAAACCTTTGCAGTTAAAAAAAAAACTCATGACGGTTTCCATGTTTGCAGCCCAAAAATGTTTATTCAATGAAAACCAGTAGAAAAAACATACAAAAATATGGAAAACAGTGGATGAACTACTAATGTATAATAGTGTGCAGGTGTGTGTATGAGTGTGCATGAGCGTGCACCAGTATCCTAAATGAGGGAATTATACCAACACTTCCATGCAAATAGAATGGCAGTAGTGGGAGATGCAGGCATTTTGCAAAGCTTCTGGAACCTATTTTCATGTTCACTTTTTTGCTTAAATTACTCTGATTTGTATTGTCACAGAATTTCTTAGTTCTCTAACAAGAGTTGTAAATGCAAAGCAAAATAAACTACTGAGCTGCATGTTTTAAGCTTTCATATTTTAGTCCAAATGCTGACAGACCCTCTTCCACATTATTCCCAATGTGTCAAAACTATCACTATAATCCAGGAGTTGTTTAAGTGACCATTGTTACTTCTAATTCAAAGAAGTATCAACAAACATTTAAACTCCTTACTATTCACCAATGTCTACACTGCGGTGGTGGTGCTGCGGTAATGTTGTCGCCTCACAGCAAGATGCAAGACGTTCTCCCGTTCGATTCTCAGTTAGAGCGTCTTCTGTGTGGTGGCATACGTAAATGGGGCGTGCCTTCATTGAAGGTTGTGCATCAGGGCTGGTAACTCGACACGTAAAAATCCACTACCAATCATTAGTGGACCGGAGTTCTGCTGTGGCGACCCCTAACCGGGATAAGCCGAAAGACACAAACAAACTATTCACCAGTATCTGCAGACGAAATATGTGTTTTATCTTGAATGTTGGCAAAATGTGCTGTTTTTGTTTAATTTTTTTCCTTACAATGCAGTATAGAACAACATAAGTCCAATTTTCTGTTCTTGAATTTGATGAATGGTATTTCTTTTTTTCTGCTGAAGCACAAATGTCTTTTTGCACGTGTCATTTTCCCACCTCAGTTGTACTGGTAGCTACACCCTTGATTTGTTACATTGTAGCATATCTTGACTTTATCCAAACTGCAATCCTTGAGCATGACAAATTAGTACTTCTTCTGTGTTGTGAACATTGAATGGATTTGTAAGACTATAGCATTTACTTTTATTTTTATAGGGAAATGGTCTTTCGTTTTTAATTGTGGATTATGAGTGAGTTGTTACCTTGTATCATGCATTCTGTGCTCTATTGGAATGGTGTTTTGGGGTTTTTTCCATGTTCTTCTTACTGCTGTGTCTCTACTGTGCCTCATTAAGAAAAGAAACCTGGACCCACCGCTGCTTCAATTATACAACCTTCTTATAGTTTATTTTTTAAATCTATATTTAATATGAGAAAAACAATATATATACATATATATATATATATATATATATATATATATATATATATATATATATATATTTACTGTAGAGCTGTGGCCTTATTGCCATTACTTGGTCAACCCACTCAGCCAGCTGGTCAGGTCTACGCTTCTGTAGCTCATCCCTGAGGTGGCAATGTTGGCTGGAGCAGGTGATCCCTGTCAGGGATAATAGGTGCTCACCAACTCATGTCAGATGTCTATCGTTTTCCATTTGGAACCCTGTGTGATTTCCTGGATTTTTTTCAGATATGATTTCCCAAGAAAGTAGACCATTATCAAGCTTTCTGTATCTGACCAGCTTAAAGTGCAGCTTCATGCCTTCATAGCAGCTGCTATCATTCAAAGTGTCATAACTAAAATGAAGAAAATATAGACAGGGCTATGATTCACGGGTTTAGAACCACTCCCTCTAGTGGGTGACATCGCCTTAGTCAAACACAGTTATCCAGGGGGGCATTAGACCAGGTACTGTTACTAGTGACAGGTTTGGTTGACCCAAAAATGCTTTGTGACATACCCAATTTTAAGGAATTTATTCACATTTCATTTGGATAAAAAACAGTACACAATAATCATTTTTTTTTATATTACTTACAATTGCTTGGCATTGCCTTAGTTTACTCTTTTGGAATATTACACTGAATATCATTTATTCATGCAGTAGAAAAGCAGTAGTTTTTGGGAGGGATTACAGAATTACAGTTTCTTATTTATGTGATTGGCAACTTTTATTAAATATTTAGTGGGTTGAGGTGAGAAGGTCTGCTGCATGATAGATGGGCAGAGACTGACATTTTTCATGCATTAGAGCAACAGTATTTTTGGGAGTGCAGTTTGCAGATATAAATATTCCTATGTATGTGATCACCAACTTTCATGAAATGTTGAGTGCTTTGAGGTGACAAAGTGTGCGATGAGCATCAATTACATTTCATTATTGTGCCAACTGTTATGCATATGACTCCCCTATCTCAAAATTTATGTCATTAAGCAAAATATAACTGTAATTGTACTGTAATTAACCATGCCCTTAGGAAGTCCAGATTTAAAGGTATGCAGGGATATTTATATGGTTCATATACAGGTGAAGTATTTTCCAAAAGCATGGAATACCAAGTGTTAAGTACATATTGCACCAGCAGTTGTTAATGTGAAACTGGAGGTTTATGTTTTTGGTATAGGTATTTAAAGTGCCCCTGGTTCTGTGAAAGTGATGGAGATCATAAAGGGCAGAGGCTATTGTGATATGAAATACTAGGCAGCGATGCAATGTAAGATCCTGTATCAAGCATAGTATAATGAGATGTGCTTCAGATGCTTTAGCCATCGATTGTTTTACTTAGGAATCAGTGACATTCAGGTTGTACTAGATGGTTAGAGATGTGCATGCTGAATAAGGCACTGTATTTATCTAAATAGGAAGCATACTGTGGAGTTATGACTTTCTTAGACATAGAAGAGATACCCCTGCATATTAAATATGTGAAGTTAGAGAATTGGAGGAGTAGAACATTGTTGATAAAATAAGGCAGATATCAAACTGCCTCAACACACTAAGTACTAACAACCTGCCTAAGGCAGTGGGTGTAGCATGCTGTTCCTTCCATGGAATTACTGTCACACTGCCTCAGCACACTAAGTGCTAACAAGCTGGCTAAGGTAGTGGGTGTAGCATGCTCTCGGTTCCATGGAATTACTGTCACACTACCTCAACACACTAAGTGCTAACAAGCTGGCTAAGGTAGCGGGTGCAGCATGCTGTTGGTTTCATGGAATTACAGTCAAGCTGCCTCAACACACTAAGTGCTAACAAGCTGGCTAAGGTAGCGGGTGCAGCATGCTGTTGGTTCCATGGAATTACAGTCAAGCTGGCTCAGCACACTATGTGCTACCAAGCTGGCTAAGGTAGTGGGTGTAGCATGCTGCTTGTTCCAAGGCATTACTGTCACCCTGCCTCAACACTCTAAGTTCTAACAAGCTGGCTAAGGTAGCGGTGTAGCATGCTGTTGGTTCCATGGCATTACTGTCAAACTGCCTCAACACACTAAGTGCTAACAAGCTGACTAAAGTAGTAGGTGTAGCATGCTGTTGGTTCCATGGCATTACTGTCACCCTGCCTCAACACTCTAAGTTCTAACAAGCTGGCTAAGGTAGCGGTGTAGCATGCTGTTGGTTCCATGGCATTACTGTCAAACTGCCTACCATCAAACTGCCTCAACACACTAAGTGCTAACAAGCTGGGTAAGGTAGTGGGTGTAGCATGCTGTTGGTTCCATGGTATTACTGTCAAACTGCCTCAGAACACTAAGTGCTAACAAGCTGGCTAAGGTAGTGGGTATAGCATGCTGTTGGTTCCATGGCATTACTGTCACCCTGCCTCAACACTCTAAGTGCCAACAAGCTGGTTATGTTAGCGTGTGTAGCATGCTGTGTGTTCCAAGGCATTACTGTCAAACTGCTTCAACACACTAAGTGCAAACAAGCTGGCTAAAGTAGTGGGTGTAGCATGCTATTGCTTCCATGGTATTAACTGTCACACTGCCTCAACACACTTAGTGCTAACAAGCTGCCTAAGGCAGTGGGTATAGCATGCTGTTGGTTCCATGGTATTACTGTCACATTGCCTCAACACACTAAGTGCTAACAAGCTGGCTAATGTAGCGGGAGTAGCATGCTGTTGGTTCCATGGTATTAAATGTCACACTGCCTCAACGTGCTAAGTACTAACAACCTGCCTAAGGCAGTAGATGTAGTATGCTGTTGGTTTCATTGTATTAAATGTCACACTGCCTCAACACACTAAGTGCTAACAAGCTGGCTAATGTAGCGGGAGTAGCATGCTGTTGGTTCCATGATATTAAATGTCACACTGCCTCAATGTGCTAAGTACTAACAACCTGCCTAAGACAGTGGGTGTAGCATGCTGTTGATTCCATTGTATTAAATGTCATACTGCCTCAACACACTAAGTGCTAACAAGCTGGCTAAGGTAGTGGGTGTAGCATGCTGTTGGCTCCATGGTATTAACTGTCGCACTGCCTCAACACACTAAGTGTTAACAAGCTGCCTAAGACACTGGGGTGTAGCATGCTGTTGCGTCTGTGATGTTAGGTGCTAGATAAGGGTCTATTAAAAGGCAAGTTGCAACAGATAAAAGTCCCTGTGTTGTCCCTGTGTGTCCCTGTGTTGTCCCTGTGTGTCCCTGTGTTGTCCCTGTGTTGTCCCTGTGTGTCCCTGTGTTGTCCCTGTGTTGTCCCTGTGTGTCCCACTGTCATGTAAAATTTTCCAGTAATTCTCTTTGCTATTTGTTTAGAAATAACTAAGTAAATTTTTGTGTGATAAATGATTCTTGAGTATAGAAGATAACTACTCATTCACATTGTAAGGATGTTGCAGGTTTCTATAAAAATTAGGTATCAGTTTTTGAGTTGTAGGTATTCGTAGTGACTGCTTACTGATGATTTCTTAGGGCAGTCATTTTGCCACAGTCTAAATTTCTCCCCCCACTAGCCAGGACTGTTGAGACTGTCAGGACGATGTGTGTTTCTTAAGATTTTAGTCATCTGTGTGGCAGAAATTATACTAATTATGGAGTTGATGTCTGCAATTGCTAAATTAACAATAAAAAATGAATGAAGCTTTTAAGAAGATTATGTTGTGTACTCAGGAGTACGCTTGCCTACGCCCTTGCTCTTAATACATCCATGGAGGTGTAACCTGGTTCTCTGATTATACAGAGATCACTTTTGTGAATGAAGTCTGAGAACAGTAAGTTGAGCTGATGAAGATGAAGATGGATACTAGTCGAGATGTTAAGATTTATTCATTGGTTTCACAGAATACCCGATAGTCTCTCCAGACCTTCTTAATTACAAAATGACAGTAACATCTTGAAAAAGAAACCTATTATGATTGTGCTCATAAGTTCCGTACACTCATATCTCTCAACTGTCCAGATGTTCAACTCATATTTTTGTTCTGCTCTTCATAAAATTTGTGATTTTCTGGCAAATCATTGAATACTTAAATCTCTTTAAAGCTGTACACTTCATATCCTTCAGAAAATGCTAGCTAACACAAAACTTGTACTTCTAGTAATTCTCAAAGTTTATACGATCTGTGTATAAAATCTGCTTGTATTGTTGGGCCTCCTCCCCCCCATTAGTTTTGGCCTTGCCCCAATATCTTTTGCTGTGAGGTTGCGAGGAATTCTATGCAGAGTAAATCAATGTGCACCCCATTACCATTGTCCTACAGATTACAGCATGTACAGGGAAGTCTAGGTAAGGCTTACTGTTTTATACATTTGTGAATAATTTAGCTTTACGTTAGAAGTACCTATTAAAACACCCAAGATAGGACACATTCAAAACACAGGACATAAAGTACAAGTGAGCCAGCAAAGAGAGAACTGCCCAAAGTGTGTTGTGTCTTTCATAGTGTTAACCAAAAAACAATATTTACAATACTTGATTTTACCTGGGTCTGTTCAGAGAATAAACAAGCCTGCAGTCTGTGCTTCCTCAGGGTCAGCCTTAGGTCAATTGATGCCCTAGGCAAAAGGGCTACACAGCATCCCCCACATCACCTGGTGCCCCCATCCTGGTCTATTTACACCCTCCAGATTACTGGAAAAGTGCCTTGCTAAAGCAGCCTTCTAGTTGGCCTATGCCTAAAGCCAGCTATGTGCTTCCTGATCCGGATGAATATTCATGTGGCTGAGAAACACATGACATTGTTTATTCATGACTAAAGTGTGACATCAACCTGATGCTGGGTGTTGGGTGGGGTGTGGGCGGCGCTTACTACTGCGCATCCAGTGGGTCATCAGAGTACAATACAGCTGGTAGAGGCGTTAATAATCCATACTACCTATAAAATAAAACATATACCATTATAAGCTTAGGTGAGTTGTACAGCTGCTAGATTAAGGGGTCCAGTAAGCACGTATGCACCAAGGATCCAGGAAGTTGGTATGCGTCAGTGGAAGTATATTAGTGTTTGAAAGAGAGGGAAAAGACTTGCACAATGAGGGTGGTGTTTCTGACAGTAACAACAGACACTAACTGGCAACTACAACAAACACATACTACTTAGGAGAATTGTGCACTAGCTGTCATGATAACAAATGCATGTGATTATAAACTTAGGATACTTGCATAGGTGAACACAAGTACGGCTGTTAGCATTGTTGTACTAAGTCTGACTTTTTAATGAGCAGATATGTGCTATAGCATTGATAAGCCTACAGAGGGGCACAGATTGTATAACAGTGTTCTTTCTGAAAGAAATGGAGATAAAGGTACACTATGGTAAGTATAGGTCAATAAATAGATACTAGGCTTGTGCTATGTATACCACAAATATTCTAGTGCATGGAGTACGATGATTAAGCTCAGATACAGTTAAGCACTTCTGCAGCACAAAAGCATCCCTGCTTCAGCTGTTAAGCTTGGCTATCATGTTAGGCAGTTAAATGTGCCAGTACTGGCCAGCAAACAATAGCATCATAATTAAAATCATATTTCTTTTTGCCTGCTCTCTGTGCCAGTAATCTTTTCCTTACTTTCCTTAACATAAACAACATGCTACACTGTCTTTCTGACACAGTTTGCTAAGTGCTTTATTACTCTGAAAACCAGAAAAAAAAATCTTTTCTTCTTTAACTAGTAGTACATGGAGCAGATACCACTCCATGCACTACAAAGAATTATGATCGAGTCTGTGATCATAACGCCTTATTATGTGTTCTCAACATGGATGCCAAGGTTAACCTCTCCAGCTGCACTGTCAAAATGAATTTCTTGACATCCACGTCTTAAACACATAATAAGCTGGTTATGATTAGACACACAACCATAATCTTCTATATTATGCCAGAGGATAATAAGATATGTTCCAATATACCAACCAAATAACATACAGAAGAGGGGCGAATGTCTATAAGAGCAGCATTACCTTAACGGAGAGAGTTGAAGGAAACACCACTGCCTTACCTTGATGTATGTCACTAGAATTTACTGCTGGCTCTGGTGGCTAAAAATATTAACGAAGATGTGTAATAAGAACTCCCAGGAAACACAGACACACATTTATAACAGCTGAGTTTTAAACTTCGACCACATGAGCTTGTTTGCTACTGGATGCTCTGACCTTCAGATAACCGGGCAAAGTGTAATTCAGCAAAATAGAGTACCTGGTGATGTAACAGTCAAGAATTTAAATTCTAAACACCCCTGCAAAATAGAGGCCAAACAATCAGGTATAGGAACTGACCCATTCTAGAAGTGGCTGGAATTAATTGCTTCTACCATCTATCACAAGAAGTAAGCAGTAGCAATAGTCACAGAAGAGAGAGGTAGAGCAGTTTACAAGCTACCCCACAATGGGCAGCTGCATCCCCAGCTTATCAAGGGTTGTTAAGTTAGATTCATGTTCCTTCATCTTATGAGCACTGGTAAATCCATTATGGGGTTCAGCCTAACAGATCTAACTGACTGAATAAAAACATATTTAAAAACCTAAAGAGACAAAATAAAGTAAAACAACAAATTTAAAGTAAAACAAACTGCCATAAAACAAGAGAAAAAGAAAAGAGACAAGATAAGTATTCAAAATATACACTAAGAAATCCAAACAAATCATGAAGCAGCTTTACCTGACAACTGGCACAGATTGACTTTGTCCTGTTTTGCTTACCATAAATAAAAATGCTACTTTGAATCTTGCAATTCAAATATATTTAATCCATTAACAGAAATATTTATTAACTGGCCTTAGCTAAGAACATTTCTTTTTGTTTTAATTCCAAAAAAAAAAAAAGAAAGAAAGAAAGAAATAGAAAAAACAGTTTAAACAATAAATTAAAGAAAAAAAACTGCAGTAACACAAGAGCAAGACATGAAACAATCTAAGTGTGCAAACCATAAATCAAGAATTTCAAAACAGTCATAAAACAGCATTACCTGGGAGATTTTACAAATTAGATCTTCTGTTCTATTTCTTTTTCTTTGGTTGTATACTCAAGGTAGCCTGAGAAGACTAAATAGTAATGTGAAAAAATGCTGCAGGACAAAGTATCAAAGACAAATGGAGTACTATGAATACAGAAAAAGGTGCATCACAAGGTATTCACAGGAAGGAAGAAGGTGTTTAAAAATAATGGATTGTTAGGGAAGGTGAACAACTAATAAACAATAAAAAAATAGACAGATGGGGTAAAGAAAAGATAATTCTGCTTTGTAGCATAAGTTATTAAATTCAGAAGGAGGGTTTTGAGGAACATTAATCCTATTATTTAAAGGTTTTCCTTCTGACTTCTGTATAGGCTGTTAAGATTAGACTTAAATGCATTTACTACAATAGCCAGTCAAATTGAAGGGTATTATGTAGTCTTCCAGCATCCTGCAGAGCACTTTGATTTAAGGTCAGTCCTTAATACAGCAAGTTTAAGAACAGTGTCCTGACTCATGTCTGATGATGATTTACTTCCAGGCCATGCATTTAATTTGTTTAACATTTATTGCTAATTATTTTAATATACTAAAGGGACAGTCCCAGATATTTTTTTGTTTTGATTCTGATATCTGTTTACATTTTCAGTCTGGCTTTATGAGCATGTCCCAGCTTTGGCTGTGGCGGTTGGGGGAGGGATACTTAGAGGAAGTGTCAATGGTCTTAGTCAGATTCCATCTCAAATTGCAGTTGTACTCACAACAGCTCTCACTGAGTCATTTTTTAGTTTCACCAGCACTTTTTATCCTCAGAGAAAAGTAATGTTTCAGGAATTTTACGACTTAATTTGCTATTGCATTGCAGTAAAGTGTAAGAGCAATGAAAAGTTAAAACATTAGTTAACAGAGGTTTCTGTTCATTTCATTTCATTTCATATTTTATTTTGTGTGGATTTCTAAATACTAGCTAAGTGCTATAATGTTATGCATGTATGCATGACTGCCACTGCTCTGTAGACAGCATCAGAATGATGCAAGATTTGAACAGTAGTAGATGCAGGCTTCTTTTTTTTTTTTCATGTTTTGATTTTTGATCTTTGAATGCCAGCCAAGTGTAATGGTTTTCTGACCTGCTGTAAAAAAAAAAAAAAAACGTGTGATACAAGCAATAGTTTTATTTTAAACAATGAAGTCCAAAAATTATTGTCACAATCGGGACTGTACAGTACGGGGACCTGTGATAGTTTTACATACTAATTCTGTGATTGCTTTACTACAGAGTAAGGGGAACACATCAAGAGACTCCTAAGATTTTAGTAAGAATTCATTAAACTGTACCCTTTTGACTATACTGCTCACAGTTACACTATGCAGAATAAATAAAGTAAATAAAGAGCTGCACAATTAAGATAAGCTGTTTGAAGAGTTCATAGAAAGTAAATACTGAGTCTTGCCTAACCACTACCACCACAAACACACACAAAGATGTAACAACCTTATTGTTCCCCAGTGATTGGGGACGAAAAGCTTTGACGGGAACTGAATATTGTTAATAGTATTCACCAGAGTGAATGAAAACATGGCTGCATAAAGTAAATTGAAACCAGGAGTAGGGTTGATGATGATGTGATAAGTGGGTGGTGACAAGTAGGAAATATCAGGACACGTTTCTTTAGGTTAGCATTTTAGGCTCTGGGATTGTCACTTTAAGTGAATCCTTCCAAATGCTCAATAATAAACTTCAAGTAATTAAAGATATTTAATGAATTTTTAGATTTGAAGCCGCGGTGGTGCAGTGGTAGCATTGTTACCTCACAGCAAGAGGTTCTCCCATTTGATTCTCGTCTGGAACACCTTCTGTGTGGAGTCTGCATGTCCTCCCCGCAGTCGAGTAGCATTCAAAAGACATGCGTGAATGGGCGTGCCTTCGTTGAAGGTTGGGTGTCAGGCTGGCACCTCTGCACCATAAAAATCTACTGCCAATCATTAGCGGACTGGAGTTCCACTGTGGCGACCCCTAACTGGGAAAAGCCGAAAGAAGAACAATGAATTTTTGGATTTATTTTTAAAGGCTATAAAATTATTATTCTTAAAATATTTTGTAAACTTTGTAGCTTTTCTCCTTGGGTCTCTGCTGAAAATGGGCTCCTTTACCGTCAGATTTTCCCACTAATCAAATGTCAATAAATAAACAATAAATACATGTTCTAGCTTTTTGGAATAACTGACATGCTTTCATCTCACAAACTCAGGGAATACCTCTGGATCCCTTCATGGTTCTTAAATTTAGTCACAGATTAGAAGCAGAAAGAGGTTTTGTATTCAGTGACTGATCTCATTAAATTCTGATACAAAAGGAGAAGAACAGAAGGTTTTCTTGAGGAAACAGTATTAAATGTGTTTCAGATTTTGACGTCCCTCCCCTGGGCCATTAATCAAGGCACCTTGATTACCGGCCCAGAGGAGGGATATCACAATCTGAAACACACATGCACACACATGCACACACACACACACACACACACACACACACACACACACACACACACACACACACACAGATTTACTAGCTTTGCTACCTTTGCCCAGACTATAAGGTAGGTACTGCTACCAGAACACCCCAAAGCCTGCTACTGTAAGGTTCCTATAAGGGTACCTGATTATACTGAGTAAAATTAATACTAATACAAATTGTAGTGTTTGACCAATGCAGCAAGGCTTTCAGGAGTGGCCACAGTGTCACCAAATAAATATAAGTACTCTCAAAGTTTAAAATATTCTCTAAATGGCCAGCCACCCTGAAAAGTTTAAATATATTTAATAATAAATAATAAAAGGACATGAAAATAATATCTATTTATAAACAACACCAGAGTTTCAATCACAGGAAATATTAAAAATAACACTGATGAATATATTCACACAGATACAGAAAAACAATACTTAACTAATCTGTGACTGAGCTAAAGAATTACTATTCCTGGTTACTTACTAAAGCAAGGCAAGGTGAAGTGGGTGAGAGGTCTTCCTTCTTGGTCAGATTTCAAAAACAGACTTCCCTGAGACTTCTGTCTCATCTAGTATTAAAACATAATTTCAGTGCTGGATTACAGAATGACATCACATACATCTGGTGATCTGACTCTGGTTCACACACTACCCCTTTGCTAGAAACTGAACCAGAATTTAGCATATATGTGTTACCATACACACAGATAGAGCTTTTTTGAGATGAGTTATAACATCTAGAAGCTATAAAAACATTTCAAAACTTCCACCTGTCTAGGGTAGCAATTACTTCACCTCTAAGGACAATACAGTAGGATTCCTAGTCCTGGTTTTCGCAGACATTTCATCTCTGGCTGCAATCAGAACTGTAAGATAAAAGTTTTATGGCCTAAACCATGTAATTTTATTTCATACTATTTTTCAAACTTAGCTGGACTGAGATTAACCTCTTTTCCTCCAGTATCCTCTGTTACAATATATTCATTTCAACAGTTACAATGCAGTCTGACATACAGGTGTATTTCTTTTCTGTCCAGCAGGACCCACTGTTGGTATATTTGTATCACAAGCAGGTTTACAAATACATTTTCAACACAAGCACCTTTACAAATCACTTTGATATACAAATGACATATAATTCTTTACAAAACTCCTGCTAGCTATGCTGACATATGTACTTTTCCTAGCATAGCTGATAATACTTCACATCATCACATTCATAATGTCAAATGATGTCATTATTATTTATGCAATGTTTTGTTCTAATCAAAATCTAGTATCATCGACTATGCCAAAGTCATTAAAGTAGTCTTCAGTTTATAGTTTAGCAGTGTAATCTGTTATTCTTTTCATAATGCAAGACAAAACTTTTTATATTCATTTTGAAAACAATTTTTGCTGACAATAAATATACGTAAAAATGAAGCACTTACTGATCTTTCAAGGATATTGTTAGAGATAGAGAATTACTAAATTATAAGTTTCAGACCAATTGTAAAAATGGATTTCTGTATTTCAAAATAATTCCTGGGTATGAGAAACCAGAAACATGTTTGTATTCTGTGAGTCATGAGTATGAAGGTAAGAGATACAGGTATTCTTTGTGATAAACAAAGGAATGTCACAGAACATTGTTTGCCTAGGAGAAGCAGTTAGAAATATAAGTAATACAGCTTTGTAGTTTGCCCTTGTTTGTTATACTTTCTGCAATGAATGCAGCATTGTTTGTGTAAAGGAAAATGACTGAAGTCATGAGAATAGCACAGTCTATGAGAACATATTGAAATGTAACACATTTTTGCAGTATCTAAATAATGATTATATTATTCTGTCAGTTAAATAATATGAATTGTGACTGGAAAGGATATTCCAGAAGGTGCATGTGAGATAGCCAGTGCCTTTTTTCATGCACTTAAAGTCTATAGTCTGCAGTATGTTAGAAATTACTTAGAATTAGGATTGCATTATTGTGTAATTTCAACCTGTTGTCATTTTATTCAGAAAAATAAATGTCTGGCCTTAAGCTGCTTTTATGTCTCAGTGAATTTATCAGTGATGGACTTTAATAAAGAACTCATTAAAATATATGAAATCAGTTTCAGTTTTACTATCCTCAATAGACTTGAAGCAAAAGTTGTTGTTTATTTTTGTTATTGAGGCCATAAAGGTTTTAAATTGTTAAAAGCACAAAATGCACTCAAGAGTATCAAACATTATTATGTTCTGAGCATAACTCTTGATTTTGATGCCAACTGAGAATTTGCTACCACTAAGACAGCTAAAATATCTAAAACTGGCATATGAATTAACTTGATCATCAGTAATACCCTTGAGTGGAATGCCTTAGGCAAACCTAAGTAAGTAAATATAACAAGTATGAAGGTACGATACTGGGATCATCATTACCATGCAGAAAATAGCTTGGGCAAATGAGGTAGGTCAGGGATTTGTATGTGAAAACCTAAGGAGGGAGAGTACACAGTGGCCTGATCAAAATGATGGGTTATTGAAGTAGGGCAGCAGTGTACACATGCAGTATAAATGTAGTGGAAAGAGGACACGTGGAAGATTGCTTATAAAAGGACAGAGGAGAAGGTTTTTGAAAAAGGCGTTAGTAATGAACAACCAGTACTGCAATTGAAATCCAGGAAGGGGTGGAGCAAAGCATAGTAACTCAAGGCAGGCTTTTATGAATGAAACGATAACAATGTGGAATATTGAACTTCATGTCTGAGAATCTCCAGTTACTCTGAGACTGGGTAGAGTTATTTAAGTACTAATGATCATTTCATTTCAAAACGATGCAAGTCGTGTCAGTGAAGATGATATTGATGAATATCTTACCATCTAAATGAACTCAAGTCTTTAAAAGTAAAATCAACTTTACAGAAAGCAAATCTGCTTTCACTGACACGCCATACACAGAATGGCACCCAGCTTCTGTCAAAATACATTTAGTGAAAGAAGATATACTTACTATAAAATCTGCTACAAAGCCTATGATAAAAGTAATTGCAGAAGCCTGCCTGGAGCAGTAATGTTATGCTACTCTCTCAATGAATACTGTTCATTTGGTAAATGTTAAAACGACAAAGTCCATGCATGCATTATAATTAAGATATAACTGGTTATCACAATGCAAAAAGGTTGACAATGAGAGTTACTGAATGTGTACAGATGGCAATTATTCAAGTACATTAGAACTTCCTTTAGATTAAGATATGTTATAGTTTCACAGGTTAGTACTAGGCTAACTGCCCTGGTGGGCCATTATAAGCCTAACCAATTTTCCTCAAAGATGAGGGTCAAATCCTATACTTTGTGTCTGTGAGGTAAATACCTTAACCATTATGTCAAACCATCCTACTGTTTTTAATCATTTTAATATTATAGTATAAACAAAGTTCATGATTATTGCCTCTGTAATTAACATGATAACACCATATTTAGCAGAAGAGTGAAATCCATCTCATTCATGGACATATAATTTTTTCTACATTTCATCTATTGAAACAATAATGCAGTAAATCACAAACATGAAAGCAGAATGGGATACTGTCCTCAATGATAGAGATAAGTCCATTCAGAATATTGTCAATACATTGCAAGACATTATTCATTTCTACATTAATAATTCCTGCAGATAAGCAAGATCTTCTGGAGAGATAAATTCTTAACTCAACTTATACCTAGTCTATGGAATAATTACCACTGCATGTCAAAGTAGTACTATGGCTACCTTTAAGACTAGTCTTGATGAAAGGATGGCAGTAGCATAGCTAGGGTGGGTCGTGAGGGGTAACTGCCTGGGCACAATGTGTTGGGAGGGAGTGATCAGCTGATCCAGATCTTTCTTTCTTCAATGCAATACTGTTTTTTAAAAGACAACAAACCTGAGCTGTGTGTCATCTAAACTGTAGCAACTGCCTGCTTCATTGCAGCAAGCAGTTTGCTACAGTTTAAAAGTAAAAAAAAAAAAACAAAAATAACAGAAAATCTCTTTTTTGACTAAAACCTAAGCACTCTGGAGCTCTGTACAGGCACATAATATACTGTAGCAAGTAGTTTGCAACAGATTAAAAGGAGAACTTATTTAACAAATGTGCAAAAACAGGATTGAGCAGGGCAGACAAACAGAGGGAGTGGGGTGCATATTGTGCAGCTGGCTACCTCATTGCTTTAGTAGAATATATATATATATATATATATATGTATATGGGTTCCCTTCAGAATCTTGAAATCCTAAAACTTCAAAATTGATATGGTCAAGACCATAAGACCATATGATCAAAGTTTTGGAATTTCGAAATTCTGAACGGAGATCTGCATACAGCACAGAACAGGAGATTTCCCTGTTCCTCGCTGTAGTGAGATCACAGAGTTGGTATATTTAAGTAGCAGGGGTGTGGGGGGTGCAGGATGGCTTGCTCTCCTGCTGAAATGTTTAATGTAATATTCCGAAACATCGATCATATGGTCTTGATCATATTACATTCGATGTTTTGGAATTTCAAGATTCTGAAGTGAATCCATATATATGTATATATATATATATATATATATATATATATATATATATATATATATATATATGTGTGTGTGTGTGTGTGTGTGTGTGTGTATATATATATATCTATATCTACATATATATATATATATATATATATATATATATATATATATATATATATATATATATGTGTGTGTGTGTGTGTGTGTGTGTATATATATATATATATATATATATATATATATATATATATATAGATATATATATGGGTCTATTTCAGTAGAACGAAATCTCACGTACCCGTCTTTCAAAACACCGTAACAAAAAACCCAAAACTCCTCAAGACTGACTACATGGAACACCGAAATATCACTACACTAAGTAACCTCTCGACCTACCCCACAACCACAATAACACCAAAGGAAAGAAAACCCAACCCCCCCCCATGTGGGGGGCTGCACTCCCCACACCTCCTCTAACTAAATATCCCAACTCTAAGATCGCACTGCCACATAGGTAAGGGGCAATGGTCAACATGCTGGCTAAGCGGTTACTTACCCGTACACAGAATTTAGTGATACCAAGTTTCAATCCTTTTTCTTATGTTTAGAAACTATTACACTTACTGCAATAAGAACTACTTTTACCTCTATTTAAAGAACCAGAACAAGAATGTGCAAGGAACTGGAACGAACAAACTAGTAACCACAACAAAGTTCCAGTCAATGGACTGGAAGCCATTTTAATAAAAATAACAAATACATAAAATACACATTAATTTAGAGCTTTCCTCCCGCAGAATGCAGGGACTTCATTAGAACAGGGTAGTTAAGTTAACCCATCAAACAAATACCATGTGTCTGTGATGGCATCGCATTGTATAAAATATTCTTAAAGCAAAACTACGTATACATAACAATTAACTAAGTTCAATATTACACAAACAGATACTAAAACAAGTAAAAAATAAATAGGTATACACCATTTTAAAAATCCATTATAACTTTAACTGTTTCAGTTTTAAAATACTGTCAATACTTAAACTTTCATTTTAGCCTGGAAACTTATCAGCTGACATAAACACTTGCCATTTCAGCTCTAATGCCTCTAACCTAAGTTTAAAGGGCCCTCACTCTGATGTCAATCAGCATAGCATCTAGAAACCAAAATTTAAAACAATGTCCTAAATTTTCATCAGCATGTTTCCATGAAGTACTTTTCTTGTTTCTTCTTTTTAATGTCATATACATGACCATCAATTCATTCCTTGATCTTCTTGTCAGTCTTACCAATCTAAAACCTGACACATAGCCACATATACTACCCTTTGAGATATACAATTACAATAATTTCTGCAATCTCTCCACTATTTTCCATTTATACTTATTTTATCCCCTTCAGGATATGTTTACATTGTGCGCTTAAACCAGATTTAAATGTGCCCTTTTTAGATCCTCTGTTATAACATGTAATTAATTTATTGCCTTCCAGTGGGTTCTTAAAATTCTTATCCCTTCTATACACAATCCTTGGTTGCTCTCTAAGGATTGCAGTCATCTGCTCATCTTTTCTAAACTATTCTGTTTTTGGTGGAGAATACTTTTGATATCATTTCCATTATATGTAGTAATAATGGCCTTATGCAATTCAGTAGTCCTGTCCATTCTTTTTTGTACCAACAAGAGAATATATATTCCTTCATCTCTTTTCATAATAACCTGACTGATAATTTCTTCTATTAATTTAGTCCCCTAGACATAAACATATTTTTCAACTTCGATACCTCTTCAGGGAATACATATTTTTCCAAAGACATTCTAGCTGCTCTCACCATCTGCCTTTTCACTATGGCTTTCTTTTGATGGAAGGGGTGGCAGCTAGAAAATTGAACCATAGTGTTAGAATATGTTCTTTTCCTATGAGCACTAGAATTGAAGCTCTTTTTAACAACATTCTTGGTAAGGATGACATCAAGGAATTGCAATGTTTCTATTTGTTGGGAAAATGTAAATTTTAAAAACTCAGAAGTATCACCCAAATAATTCACAAATTATTCAAACTTTTCCAGACTTCCCATCCAAAAAGTACAAATATCCAATACTCCCTAAAACTTAATTGAACTACAAATGTTTCCTCCCAAAATTTAATAACAATATTGGCATATACAGAGGCATAGGCTGCATCCATGGCCATACCTGTCTTTTGATGGTATAAAGATCCTTCAAAGAAAACAAAGTTGTTGTTGTTGTAAAATACCATTTCTGACAAACTAATGATTTCTTTAATTTCCTGATTACTGTATTTGGTATGCTTGCATAGATATTCCCTTACCCAACTGACACCACAGACTTGTGTGTCTTACCGATTGGTTATTGATTTATGAAAAAGTGAACCAATTCACGACTCCTATGGCTCATCTGATTCCAGGGTTCCCAGAGCTAGCAGCAAGAATAAAACCACAAAGTCAGTGGTTTACAGTCATAGACTTAGCTAATGGTTTCTTTCTGTAACAGCAGAAATGTCTCAGTGTTTTCATTGAGTAAAGGTACAGACCACCTGAAAAGCATAGTTTAACATACAGAAAGGCACACAAGTGTGCTTGTAAGTGGTAAGAGTATGGTTTCAGCAGGCTTCAGAGTAAATGTAGACAGTATGCAGTGCGTGGCAAGCAGAAGGAGGCCTAAGCATATGGCATCCACAGCCCCTGCTGGTTCGTCAGGGAGCCCACATAGTTTTCCAGCAAATTCTAAGAAAGGAGCATGCTCAGTGCAGTACATGTGTGAGTCAGCAAAACCCAAATCCAGCTTTATTGTTAACTGTCGCAAATGTGGTGTCAGTCATGAGTGTGAAAGAGATAAATGCTTAGCATTTGGTTGGCAATGCCACAAGTGTAAAAAATGGAATCATTTTCAAAAGTTTTGCAAATCAAGTAAACCTCACACAGTTATAAAGAAATGTCACTCGAAAAAAGCAAACTGATCAAGTAGAATTGCAACAGTCTACTTTCTACATAGATGGTGTATCAATAGTTGGTGAAAAGACTGATGCAATGAATTTGTTGACAAAAAATGAAGTGTTTTGTACTGTCCAGATAAAAGGTAAATAAATCGAGCTCAAACTAGAGACTGGTTCAAAGTGTAATGTTATGTCAGCAAATACTTTTGCTAAAGTGTGAGCTAATGAACAACTCAGTGTGGGTAGTTGTGCAAAATATGTTACTTATGGAGGTGAAGAAATTCAGACAGAGGGCTCAGTAGTACTTTCATGTTATTTGGCCAAGAACTGTTACAGTTTGTTATTCTATGTAGTTCGAAGACTTGTGCAGTCATTATTGGGTCTCACAGACATTTTGAGAATGAATTTGTTTTCTTTTACCAAAGAAGTTCATCATATTAGCACATATCCTAGTTCCAATTTTAGTGAAGCCATTTTCACAGAGTATGCTGATGTTTTTGATAATAAGTTAGGCAGACTTCCAGATGTGCATTCTATGAAGTTAGACCCAGAGGACAGTCCAGTGGTTAGACCAGCAAGAAAAGTTCTGATAGCCATGCAGGATAGAGTAAAAGCTCACTTAGATAAACTTGTGCAGCAAGGTGTAATTTGTCCAGTCACAGAACTAACTAAATGGGTGTCGTCCAAGAGATTTGAACAAAGCATTAAAGAGATCATATCATCCAATGTGTACAGTCAATAAAGTCACAGCCCTAATACTGAATGCCACTGTTTTTTTCAGTCTTAGATGCAAAAAGTTCATTTTGGCAAGTGATTCTTGATTGCAAATCCTCATTACTGACTACTTTCAGTTCCCATTTTGCAGATATAGATTCCTCAGGAAGCCATTTGGAATGAATTCTGCAAGTGAAGTCTTTCTGCATGCAATGGAGCAAATTTTTCCAGGTTAACCTTGTGCCATAATAGTAGATGATTTATTGGTTGGAAGAAATGGTGAAGCAGAGCATGACATAAACCTTAAGAGAATTCTAGACAGAGCATGTGAAGTGAACTTAAAGCTCAGTCCTCTAAAGTGCAAATTCAGACTACCAGAAGTTACATATGTAGGTCATTTATTTAACAGCACTGACTTGCAACCAGACCCATCCAAGCAAGCAACCATTCTTGAGATGTCAACTCCAGCTAATGTTCCAGCTCTACAATGTTTTCTTGGTATGGTCAACTATTTAGGCAAGTTTATACCAGACTTCAGTGCATTAACTGCACCTTTGAAATAGCTGATGTGCAAAAATGTTACATGGTCATGGTTGGAACAGCACCAGAAAGCATTTAAAGACCTCAAGAAAAAAATTGCCAGCCCACCTACATTAAGATACTATGATGTCAGTAAACCAGCATCCCTTTCCTGTGATGCCTCAAATTTTGGTCTTGGTGCAGACATTCTTCAAGAAGGCAGACCAATAGTCTATGCATCAAGAACTCTTAGCCACACTGAAATGCAATATGATCAAATTGAGGAAGAACTTTTGGCGACAGTATTTGCATATTCTAAGTTTCATGATTATAACTATGGTTGAGCTATTCAGATTGAAACTGATCACCAGCCTTTAGTTACTATTTTAAAGAAGCTTATGCATTCAGCTCCAGCAAGATTACAAAGAATAGGTTCATAGGTTCATACAATGATACTAGACTATTGGCCCTGAGGCCCTTATCAGCCTAGCCAATAATTTTGCCCATGTTCCCACAAAGTCAGTATCTGTTTCAGCATGGACACAGGTGGGATCCCAGGGGTGTATTTTCTGTTTCCCATCCAGCCGATCAGGTTCCTCTTAAGGAAGGCTAGAGAGGTACTCTGCTTAACATGGAGAGGGAGTCTATTCCACAGATGGGGGCATCTCTGGAACACAAATCTATCCCACCAACAAGTTCTATTAATGTTACAGACCAAGTTTAGACTTTGCATGTGGGTTGCCTGAGTGGATTTTGACTTATGGATATGCACCAACTCCATCAAGGCTGGGTCTGAGATGATCTTGTATGCCAGACACAGGTCACCTCTGAGTAATCTGTACAAGACTGACTAGAGGCACAGGGCATTTAGCATATCTGTATAGGACAGTTTTTGATATCCTGGATTTTCATGGTCAGGAATCTCTGTGGTCTCTCCAGCTGCTGCATGTGCTTAGCAAGGTACAAGTCGAAGGGGGCATTGTGCTCGATAATGGGCCTGATAAGGGAGGAGTACAGGGATGTTATGACCTCCTTTTTTTCTGGATGGAATACCCTTACTTATGAGGTTGGTCAAGTAGAAAGCCTTCTGTACAATGGAGGCAACATGGTGGTCAAAAGTCAGGTTGCTATCAACCGGGTCTATATTATAACATCAAAGTTCTTTAACATCGAATGTTATAATATCGAACTCCAAACACCGAAATCTGAAAACATCGAACAGTCAGAATAGCGAATTTTTTCCCCAGGGGAAAGAAAATCGCTATTCTGAGAAACATACACACAACACAAACACACACAAAAAACAGCAATCCACACACATACACTTAAAATCCTACACACAAACCTAAACTAAACTTTACATACACTACTAGCTATCCACTTACCTTAACCCAACCCTAAGCCTAAGGTCCGTCACTATCGCACAATCACCTGACCAGCGCCCTAACCCTAACTCACCTAACCCACCCCTAACCCTAATCTACACACAACCACACACTTACCTGACCCACGTCCTAAACCTAACTCACCTAACCCGCCCTCTAACCCTAGCCTACACACAATCGCACACTTACCTGACCCGCGCCCTAACCCTAACTCACCTAACCCATCCCCTAACCCTAACCTACACACAATCGCACACTTACCTGAACCCAACCCGCAATGTTCCAACATATCGAACGCTGAAAACAGTGAAGCCACAGCAACGGCCCACTGAATTCTTTCCCTGGGAAAGAATTCGGTGCCCTGCACCTTCGCTGTTTTCAGCGTTCAACATTACAGGTTCGATATTATAACATTCGATGTTTATAAAATTCGATGTTATAATATAGACCCCTATCAACCTGGGTGCCCAAGTCCCTCACGACTGCTTGTATGCTTAGTACATTGTTATTAATGTGATAATTAGTGGGGAATGCCATTTTCCCCAAAGGGAATAATGATGTATTTCTTGGCATTCAGTTTGAGGCCATGATCCTGGCACCAGTCATTAGTTTGGGTAAGGCCCTCTTGGAGGATGTTCACATCACCAGGGGAATTTAAAACAGTGCCCATCTTGTTGTCATCTGCAAACTTGGTCAGCCACAGACCACTGGTTTTGACTTGCATCTCAGAAAAGTATACCCCAAACATTAGAGGCCCCAAGACTGATCCTTGGGGTACACCACTCATTACTATTAAATGTGGCTTCCTCTTTTTTGACTGAGTGGGTTTTATCAGTGAGCCAGTTAGCTACCCATCTGGTAACATATGGGTTGATGCCTAGCTGGGAGAGTTTATCTATTATACCCGACTGGGGAATAGTGTTGAAGGCTTTGTCTAGGTCAAGGTAGGTGGTGTATACCGTCTTGCCCTCGTCCATGGCTTTGGTGACTGTTTAGAAGGAGTTGACCAAGTTTAATTAGCATGATCTCTCTTTGACAAAACCAAACTGTGTAGGGTCAAGCATTTGGAGGTTGCCAATTTCCTTTTTTATAAGTTCCATGATAATGCATTCCATGGTTTTGCAGCTTGGGCTAGTTAGGCTGATGGTCCAATAATTGCCTGGGTGAGTGGACGCTCCACCTTTGTGTAGATGGATGACAGTGTCTGTCCTCCATTTGGCTGGGATGAAGCCAGTGTTCAGGCTTTGGTTGACTAGAGTGCCTAGTGGAGCTAAGAGCTCATGCCTGAATTCATGTAGGATGCAGCTAGGGATGCTGTTGGGTCCCATGGAGACTGTAATTTTTGCCTTTGAGAAGACATTAAAAACCTGCTCCCTGGTGATGAGGGAAGGGGGGTAGGTGCTGGGGATGTCCCATTTACTAGTAGGGGGGATGGTGGGTGACATATTTACGGAACCTGTCTGCCAGCAGGTTGGCTATATCTACGGTGTTTGTGTATGTGGTGTTCTTGACCACCAATTTACAGCAGATTTGGGAGTTACCTTTGAGATTGTGGACATATGCAAAGAAGGCCTTATGACTGTCCTTAGTAGATGTGGCCAGTTTGGACTCAATGTTAGCCTTACAGGATTTCACCAGAGACCTTATTTGCTTGTTCAGACAAAGGTCAGATTGCTTCCACCTCGGCACCTGCTCCTTCTTGGTCCTGGATAGCAGTGTTTTCCTTTTATTATAGAGTTTGTTTATTGCTGCTGTTCACCAGACAGGTTTACTCTTTCTTGAGGAAGATGATTTGGTCCTGTCAGGTATTGCTGAGTCCATACAGCTATGTAGGTGCTCATATAGTTTTTTGGTGTAGGCTTAGACATTAGTGTTAGTTCCAATTGAAGAAATGGTGGCTGTGAAGCTGCTTATATCTGCTCTCAGGAGAGTGTAGTCAGCTTTGGAAAAGTTTTTTTATTTGATCCTAATTGGGGGGGGGGGGTTCAGGGGAGATGGTGACTTCAAAAGTGTTCACTTTTTGGTCAGATCTTACCAAGGAGGATGACACTGCAGGGGTGGTACAGTGGCTACGTGTGTTGCTTAGTGCCATGTCCAGGATATTTCCCCCTCTCATGGGGGTGTCAACAAGCTGAACCAATGCATCAGCATTGATGAAGTCAAGAAATCTCTGGTCATTCATGTTTGGGCTTGAGTAGGTCTTCCACTCTATGGTTGGGTAGATAAAGTCACCCAGGATCAGGGTAGAGGATTGAATCTTGATGAATTCAAGTAAGTCCAGATAGATGGAGTGGGCATCCTGAGTCATGGTTGGGGGTCTATAACTACCTATGATTTGAATAGGTGTTTTGTCAACAGTTAACTGCACTTGGAGTGCCTGTGTGATGCTCACATTGCAAAAGTACAACTTCAAAATGGTCTGTACAAAAGGCAAACTTCTTTATCTGGTTGATACCTTAATTGGATCACCCAGAAATACAACAGAACAGGTTAATGCAGAGAATTTTGAATTTGATGCCATGGAAGTACATCATTTTTCTACCATGAGACTTGATGAGCTGAGAGATCATACAAAGACTGATCCACTTTTGCAAAAGCTCAACCACTTCATTAATGTTGGATGGCAGTCAAAGCAATCTAGTTTACCACCTGAAGTGCAAACCTAGTTTTCTTACAGAGATGAAATGTTGATGGAAGATGGCATTATTTTCAAAAGGTCCTAAAATTTTTGTTTCTGCTTCCTTACAACATGAATATATGCAGATTTTGCATCTTGGTCACCCAGGTTCCAAATCTACCAACTATAGGGCAAGAGGACTAGTATTATTGCCTTCTCTAGCAAAAGACATTGACAAAGAACTTTCTTCTTGTTCAGTATGCAACAGTACTACACTGCATTTGCAAAAAGAATCACTTCAGCTAAGTCAAGTTCATGAACTACTTTAGTCAACAGTAGCCACTGATATATTCGAGTGGAACAATCACATTACTTGGCAGTGGCACCCTCTTATTCAAACTGGTTTGGGATTGATTTACTGCCTAACCTAATGTCCACTGCTGTTATTACTAAGTTGAAATGTCATTTCTCAGTCCATTGTAGTCCACACAAAGTTATTTCTGAGAATGGTACTCAATTTATTAATCAGTTGTTTCAGAAATTTGCAAAAGAATGGGACATTGTACATGTTACTAGTAGTCCAGAATATCCACAGTCAAATGGACTAGCTGAGAGGTCAAAGTGTGACAAAACTGATGTCTTTTTGAATTTACTTAATCTCAGAAACATACCCCATGACAATATACTTGGCTCACCTGCTCAGAGACTTCTGTCTAGTCAAACCAGAACAACATTGCCTATCAGTTCCAGATTGTTGAGGCCTAAAGCTAAGAACAACTGGACAATTATAGAGCTCACATATTCAGAAAGTGTTCTTTCTAGGAGTCTAGCTATGACAAATCGAGCAGATTTCTTCATCCACTGAAAGAAGGAGAGACAGTGAGGATAGAAATGGCGAAAGGTTTTGACCGTATTGGTCAAGTAACAGGTATATATACTGAGCCGAGATCCTACTTTGTAGAATCTGAGGATGTAGAGTACAGAACAAATCGCAGACATCTTCTTCCTGTATCAGAATCGATATCACAGCATTGTTCCTGTGATACAGACTCTAGATTTCACAGCAATCCAGACAATGTTCCTTTTGCAGAACATGTATTAACTTCTACTTCCATTCCTGATGATGTTTCTGATGTCCCGAAAGTTGAACATTCAGTAGAGACAGTCCAAGTTGCTAGACCTGATTCTAATTTCTATGTCATATGATTTGGTCATATTTCCAGACCTAGTGTGAAGTACACAGCAACGTGGACATAATTGTCTATATGTATTTAGTTCTGTATAATTGCAGGACAAATAATTATTTATATTGATTACATGTCAATTAATGTTGTCAACATTGCATGACTTATTTCTCAAAGAGGGAGGGTGTAGAATAGAGTATGTGTGCTGTATCTTTAAGAAGCATTTCAAGGCCTGGACGTACTTATAAATAGTCAGAATGTGGTAGCTTCAGTGCCATTTTGAGTGTGCAGCCAGAGAGTGAGCATGTATGAGTGTAACACACTTGAAAACATACTCTATCACCTCTCCTCACACCTGCCTCAAGAAACCATTATTCTAGGAGACTTTAATATAGACTGGATAACTTGTTCTTTACACAATCCTACCAATCACATAAATCTACATGGTTTCTCTCAAATAATTACCACTCCTACCAGAATCCATAAACCAAGTAATAAAGCTACCACCTTAGACTGGATCCTTCTCAATAGCCATCTTACTACCTATAAACTAGGAATCCTTCCTGACGATATTAGTGACCACATGATAACCTATGTTATTAGGCAGAAAACACATTGTCCTAATTTCCATAATATTATAACCTGCCGCTCAAAAAAATTCTTCAATCCCCAATCCTTCCAAAATGAACTCAAAGCATGTGATTGGTCTCCTATGCTAAACCTCCCACTAGATGAAGCAGTAACCTTTTTCAATACAAAATTCATACAAATCTTAAACTCCCATGCCCCAATTAGATCCTCCCGCCTAAAGACCAAAATTGCCCCCTGGCTAACAAAGGAAACTAGACAAAAGATCCACCTCCGAAATAAAATTTGGAACAAATGGAGAACTTCTAAAAGTCCATCAGATCACGTTTATTTCAAACAATTAAGAAATGCCACCAAGAAAGACATTCTCAGAGATAAAAAAGACTATTACTCTAAACTCCTTCAATCCCAAAAAGCACAACCTCAAAAATTCTGGTCAGGCATTAACAAACTACTTCAACCAGGACACTCTAAAACTCCTTCACCTTCTGGATTCCAAAATAACTCCAACCAGATTCCAGATGCTTTCAATAACTATTTTACTGAAGCCATTCTAAACCTTGCAAATTCTATACCACCAAGCACCACATTGCCTCTTAACACCCCTAATCCTACAACTCCTACTTTTCATTTACAACCTGTTCCTACAGCCCTCATTTCTAAATTCCTTCAAAAACTCAAACTCTGCACCCCGTCTGCTGATTGCCTTCCAGCAGAATACCTACAAATAGCAGCTAAAGCCATTGCCTACCCCATCTCCATCCTTATAAATAGAACTATCTCTGAAAGCAAAATCCCATCCATATGGAAAGTTTCCCACATTATCCCCCAACACAAAGGCGGCTCATCTACTGAGCTATCTAATTTTAGGCCTATAGCCTTACTCTCACCCATTGCTAAAATAATGGAGAAATGCATACATAGACAGCTACTTGACCACCTTATGCACAATAATCTGCTTGCCAATTGCCAACATGGCTTTAGACCATTCCACAGCACTACTACTGCTCTACTATTCTTCACCAACTCTATTAATGAAAATCGCAACAACAACACTTTCTCTTCTGCCCTATTTTTAGACCTCTCTAAGGCCTTCGATATGGTGAATCACAACTTACTCATGGAAATCCTAAAAGCCCAATCACTTGACTCACAATCACTTTTTTGGTTTAAATCCTATCTTGAAAACAGACAGCAGGCTGTCCTTTGGAATAATACCCTTTCTTCTTCCCTCCCAGTGACAATCGGTGTACCTCAAGGCTCTATTTTAGGTCCTCTTCTCTTCTCATTATTTATTAACAATCTACAAATCAATATTCCACAAGCCACTTGCATCCAATACGCAGATGACTCGACATTAATTAATTCTGCCAAATCCATTCACTCTCTCCAACTCCAAACCCAATCAGTATTAAACACTGTTGAAAAATGGTTCATGCAACACTGCCTCCTTCTGAACCCCAAAAAAACAAAGCTACTACTCTTTGCTCCTACTCCTAAGTCATCTATCCCTAACTTCACAGTAACCTCTTGCAATGGCACTAATATAGTCCCTGATACCTCTACCCGCTTACTGGGAGTTACAATTGACAACTCCCTTAGCTTCGATGAACACATTAATTCCACAATAAAAACTGTCAACAAAAAATTAGGCACTCTCTATAGAATCAAGCCCTTCCTTACCCCTCCAGCCAGAATTACTCTTGCACAGACCCACTTTTCCTCTACCCTCTTCTATGCTTCTGCTATTTATACTAATCTATCTAGAAATAACATGAATAAACTTTCCACCTGTTATAACAACATAGCTAGATTTGCTACCTGTTCCCCCTATAGAACTCACCACTGTCATAACCTCAAACAATTGGGATGGCTTGAACTGCATAATAAGCTACTCTATCAGCAACTTGTGATAACCCAAAAAATCCTCTATCACCCCAATAATACACCAATCCTCACTAATCTAATCATCCCCTACAAAAATCTCCCTACACTTCGCTCAGCTAGTAAACCTCTAGTTTCTAGTGTCAAATCAAACAACAAAGCAGGGGACTCGCTCTTTTCCAACACAGTAGGTAAAAGCTGGAATCAACTTCCAACTGAACTGTCTTCACTTGCCTCCACACATCTATTCAAAAAGCATCTTAAACAATATCTAAAGAATCATTGGCTTTGTCCGTGCTCCAACCCTGACTGATTATACCCAATATACAAAAAATTCATAACTAATCTTGGTTCCTATTGCTCTTGCAAATATAGTGTATACTTCCCTGATAATAGTGAACTTCTACTCTCATCTGATAAAAAAAAAAAAAAAAGGTCTTACTTCTTTTTTATGAGTATCCCTTACGAAAATTGTTACTAAGTGTTTTTATTTCATATAATTTTTTTATTGTATCTAACAATTCTTTTGTAACCTTGTCTATTGTTATATTGCATACTTGTCTTTGTAACTTGTAGGAGCTTTTCTCCCCGGGCCTCTACTGAAAATGGACATGTATCCAGTTAGACTAGCCCGGTCAACAAATGTAAAATAAAAAATAAAATAAATAAATAAACAGCTAGTCTGTTTATAAGTTTATCTAGTTAAAATCATTAAGCTTTAATCCTGATGTGTTTGTACATAATAAAGCCGCTTGAACAGAACCCACAAAGTCTCGTCTGTTGTATCCTGACTAGACAAATGACAGTAGTCAACATTTTTCTAAAGTCAGGCTCACACATCTTTTCAAACAGTGATATTTGGGGGTTCAGGAGGGATTATAGGTACTACTTTGATTAAATCTAATTCTTCCCAGGTTTATAGTATTTTAAAGCACATTGCCAGGTTCTAACTAGTATACAATTTTAAACCTCTTGTAAGACTGGTTATCTTAACTCTTTTCATGGGTACAGAATTCACCATTTTCAAAAAGGTTAGCATATCCTTTATTAAAAATGACCTCACTGTAATTGTATATCCAGAAGTCATTGTTGTCATTAGAAATTATACTAAGACCCTTTATTTCCTGTAGGGGTGACAGCTATGTATCCCTATCCCCACACTTGTTTCTGTCGGCCATAATTCAGGCCTAAGTCCATGTATTCTCCCAATATTTGAGTAAAAAACAAAAATGGCTTCAAGGATAAGGCTGAGTGCAATAAAAAGAAAAACTGGTACATACAAAAAGAACTCAGCTTCCACAACCAGACAACTCTTTAATAAAGTAAAATAAAGTAGAAATAAAAATGGTAAGTGCTTTCGTGACCT
This sequence comes from Protopterus annectens, assembly GCF_019279795.1. Taxonomy (NCBI): domain Eukaryota; kingdom Metazoa; phylum Chordata; order Ceratodontiformes; family Protopteridae; genus Protopterus; species Protopterus annectens. The sequence goes on along the minus strand of NC_056730.1, from coordinate 202,921 downwards.
CAGACTGTCGCTTCATCAGACAAAGAACGTTGAATAAAGACAATATTATATTCAAGTCACTAATTAAACAATCATCTGATGTCATCAATTCAAACATTTTTTAAAGAAACAGAGAGCAAAAACCAATATAAAAATCAGTCCCTCTCTTAACTATTAAATATAAATATATAAATAAAAAGTAAAAGGCATATTATGACTCACATTAAAAATATGTTAATAAAACATTTAAAAAGCAAGTAACTAATGTCTCAGTTTTAAAAAGGGTTTGACAGAAAAGGTGCCATTTAGACCTGGTGGTTTTTCAGCATTTAATAAAACAATCCACTTTTGTTCTGCTGCTTCTGTAATACTGTCAATGTCTCCTCCTCGTAAATTAGCCTCTATGACCTGTATAACAAAAAACTTAAATGTATGTGAAGGATCTGTTGAAATAACATGACTAGCCAATGCATCATTGGCCTTCTGGTTTCTGATGTCCCTAATGTGTTCCAGAATCCGGTCTTTTAATAGCCTGTTGGTTTTGCCTATATAATATAGGTTCATAGGTTCATAGGTAAGTACTAGGCTATCTGCCCATGGGCATTTATAAGCCTAGCTACAGAGTGATGGCTTTCGCCTCCCCATTAGATTAGTAACCTGGGCCTCTGTCAACAGGGCTCCTGAAGTGATCCCAGGGTAGAACTTACGATTACCTATCCACTCATCAAGATTTCTCTTGAAAAGGGTCAGAGAGGAGCTCTGTCGAATATGGATTGGGATTCTATTCCAGAGTAAGGGGAGTTGCTGGGACAGGAATCTATCCCTCCAGCATGTCCTGTTTATTGTTGTACATAGGTTCAAGTCGCTAGAATGAGTGATTCTTAGGGATCTCTTTTTTTTAGGTGAAGCATGTCCATTAGTTCAGGGTTTGACATGGCCCTATAGGTCGACCGACTGAGAAGAGCTGGAGCTTTTTTAGTCGTGCTTCATAGGGTAATTGTTTAAGGCCCTTAATCCTTTTAGTGAGGTACTTCTGTGGTCTTTCTAGTTGTTGCAGGTGTCTAGTGAGGTACATCCCAAATGGGGCATTGTACTATATTATGGAACTAATGAGTGAGGAGTAAAGGGGCACAATCACCTCCTTGGATTTGGATGAGAAACCCTTTGTGATCAGGTGTGCCACATAGAAGGATTTCCTGACCATTTTGGCTATGTGGTTGTCAAAGGAGAGCATGCTATCTACTTGGGTATCCAGGTCCCTAATTACGTCTTCTGTACTTAGTGGATTCCCATCTATGTGGTAGTTTGTAGGTACTTTGTTTTTCCCAAATGGGATTACTATGCATATTTTGGCATTTAGCTTGAGGCCGTGACTTTGACACCAGGTGTTTGTCTCTGTGAGTCCCTTTTGCAGGATGTCTGTGTCAGCTGGAGAGTCAATTATTGCACCCAGTTTACAGTCATCTGCGAACTTGGTTAGCCACAGTCCCTCCAACTTTGCCTGTACTTCGGAGAAATACATACCGAACAGGAGGGGTCCCAGGACTGCACCCTGTGGAACTCTGCTTGTGACTGGTTTAGAGTCAGACATGGCACCTGCCACTCTTACCATGTGGGTTCTGTCTGAGAGCCAATTGGCAACCCATCTGGTGACATAGGGGTTAATATTTAAGCTGGTGAGTTTGTCTATGATTCCTGAGTGTGGGATGGTGTTGAATGCCTTAGCGAGGTCCAGATACGCTGTGTGGACCACCTTCCCTTCATCTATGGCCTTGGTGACTGTTTCGAAGAAGTCGACCAAGTTCAGGAGGCAAGATCTGCCTTTAACAAAGCCGAACTAGGTGGTGTCCAGTGTCTGGAGGTTCCCAATGTCCCTGTTAATGAGCTCCATGATATGCATGGCATTTCGTACAAAATGCAAAATACACTAAATTAGTAGTACAACAGTCAACATAATAATTAATCTTGATGGTAAATCTACTAGTAGGATGTGTATAGACCGTATTTGAACAGATATATTGGCAAGCAGAACAATGTCTGCAAATAAAAGTGCCTATTCTCTTTGATTCACAATGCCTAATGACTGTATTCTTATAACAAAGATGGTGCCTCAGGGACTTGTTATTTCTAAAAGAAAAGGCTGGTGTATCTTGAATAATATATTTAAGTTCTGGAATCTCTTTCAAAATGTTCCAATTCTTTTTTACTATGTCACAGTAGTTATTAACATCACTAGAATACTGAAAGGTAATTCTAAACCTACTGTAGTGGTGTTTGGTATTCTATTCTCCAATTCTTCATCGCTGATATCTCTAAAATAAGGTTTATATTTGTCTCTTCTATGTGTCCATGCTTGTTCTGTCACCTTATCTATTTCTTCTACAGAATAGCCTCTTTGTAAGAATTCCTGTTTGCATGTCAGGAGTGCTTTATGTGGATCAGTGTCATTATTGTGTAACCTAAGGATTCTGTATACTTGTTCTTTTAGCATATTCCGAGGAATATGTCTAGGATGCATGCTGTTTTTGTGAAGTAATGCATTCTTCCTAGTTGGTTTCTTGTATATACTACTGCATATCTCATCAAATTATGATTTTTTCAAAGTTACATCCAAGAACTCTATTTCATCACAAGAAAATTTGTAACTGAACTTCAAAAAATCAGTGGTACTATGCATAAATTCCACAAATTGATGGAGTTCTTGGGTGTTACCTCCCCATAACAAAAATATATCATCCACAAAACGGACATACCGGAGCACTTTTTCACACAAAGCATTAGTAGTAGATAGGAAAGTAGATTGTTCCCAGTGTGATAGTGTTAAATTGGCGTAGCCGTTGGCACAAGCTGTGCCCATTGCTACGCCACTTTTCTGAAGATAAAAAATCATTTTCAAATATGAAGACATTATTTTCTAGTATTATTTCTAGTAGAGCACAGATAAGCATGACTTGGTCATCTTCAAAACATCTATTCATAGTTAGAAAGATCTAATCATTTCAACACCCCAATCATTAGGAATAGAAGTAAAAAGAGATTATATGTCTAAAGTGACAATAATGAATTTACTAACCAAGGTAAGAAGTCTGTTATGCAACCTTTGTAATAAAGTTTTTGTGTCTTTCAAAATAGTATGACAATTATCTAAAAATATATGCAAAGCACTTTCAACATAAATGGACAGTGCCTCAGTGCACCATCCCCCACCCGATACAATAGGTCTCATAGGTGGAACAGACCTATTTTTATGTATCTTGGGTAGACCATATACTCTGGGAATAAAATGATTGTTTGTATTAAAAAACTTAAAAAGATTTTCATCAATTAGACCTGTCATAATTAGGACAAAGACTAAAAAGGATACTCTTTCAATTATGCCATTGACAGTTATTCTAGAAATACACTGATAAGTATTAACATCTTGTAAAAGTACTTGCATTTGTGATAAATATAATTCTTTATCAAGAACAACAATCCCACCACCCTTGTCTGCAGGTTTAATATCTATAGAATGCATATTCTTAAGTTCTTGTAAAGCATCAAAATCCTGTCCTGTCATGTTACAAAAATTAACTCGAGTACCATCATCAAATAGAGTTCTAAATTCTGACTCACAGACATGAAACAAAGGTTTAGACAATAGGATGTATAATTGGAACAAAAGTACTGGGTTTCTTAAAAACAGAAGCTTCATTATTGCTATTATTAAACATACATTTTAGTGTCAAGTTCCTGCTTAATAGCCTTAGGTCTTTCAACATCTCAGCGTGGTCCACTCGTTTAGCAGGTATAAACGACAGACCCTTATTAAGTAGTTCAGTTTGTTCTTTTGCTAATTTAAGGGAGGATATAGAACAAGAACTAAAAAAATGATATCATCTCTATTGAAAATGATATTAACAGCCGCTTCTTGTCTGACACAATAGATGATAAGTTAGACCAGCTACAAGATAATATAGCCTCTTATGACCAGAGACTGCAACTAACGAAGATAAAAAAATTACAGCGCGATCTAAACGATTTTCAAACACATAATATTTTCTCCTGGCCGAGAGAAAATAATAGCACAGTGGACGATTGAAGTGCCAGTCATACAGTTAACCAATCAGGGAATAGTATGGCCAAGAATGGAAGTATCTTGGATACAACACACATTAGAGTAACTGCCATGAATACAGCCGATAGCCAACAAGTTAATATGAAGAATGATGTTGCAACAGTATCCTCTTTTAACTCTTCAGCCACACCTACTGACAGTTTGAGTATGTCTGTTTGCCCCAAAACAACCTTAGTGGCTGGTACAGCACATGCAGGTACAATGAAGTCGGCAGCGTTTTTTTAGAAACAGGATTTACTTTGAACAATCCTCTTCCAATAGGGAGCAGATCTCGGAGCTTAATAAGGAGAAGCAAGCTACAACGAGACAACAGCACTGAATGGAACTTCAAAAACATGAAAAGGCACCATTTTTAACATCAAGTTTAGTCTTTAATATATCCTCCCTTAAATTAACAAAAGAACAAACTGAACTACTTAATAAGGGTCTCTCGTTTATACCTGCTAAACGAGTGGACCACGCCGAGATGTTGAAAGACCTAAGGCTACTAGGCAGGAACTTGACACTAAAATGTATGTTTAATAATAGCAATAATGAAGCTTCTGTTTTAAGAAACCCAATACTTTTGTTCCAATTATACATCCTATTGTCCAAACCTTTATTAATGTCTGTGAGTCAGATTTTAGAACTCTATTTGATGATGGTACTCGAGTTAATTTTTGTAACATGACAGGACAAGATTTTGATGCTTTACAAGAACTTACGAATATGCATTCTATAGATATTAAACCTGCAGACAAGGGTGGTGGGATTGTTGTTCTTGACAAAGAATGATATTTATCACAAATGCAAGTGGTTTTACAAGATGTTAATACTCAGTGTATTTCTAGAATAACTGTCAATGGCATAATTGAAAGAGTATCCTTTTTAGTCTTTGACCTACTTATGACAGGTCTAATTGATGAAAATCTTTTTTAAGTTTTTTTAATAGAAACAATCATATGATTCCCAAAGTATATGGTCTACCCAAGATACATAAAAATAGGTATGTTCCTCCTACGAGACCTATTGTATCGGGTGGAGGATGGTGCACTGAGGCACTGTCCATTTATGTTGAAAATACTTTGCATATATTTTTAGATAATTGTCATACTATTTTGAAAGACTCAAAAACTTTTTTACAAAGGTTGCATAACAGACTTCTTACCTTGGAAAGTAAACTCATGTTTGTCACTTTAGACATAGAATCTCTTTTTACTTCTATTCCTAATGATTGGGGTGTTGAAATGATTAGATCCTTTCTAACTATGAATAGATGTTTTGAAGATGACCAAGTCATGCTTATCTGTGCTCTACTAGAAATAATACTAGAAAATAATGTGTTCATTTTTGAAAATGATTGTTATCTTCAGAAAACTGGCGTAGCAATGGACACAGCTAGGGCCAACAGCTACGCCAATTTAACACTATCACACTGGGAACAATCTACTTTCCTATCTACTACTAATGCTTTGTGTGAAAAGTGCTTTGGTATGTCCATTTTGTGGATGATATCTTTTTGTTATGGGGAGGTAACACCCAAGAACTCCATCAATTTGTGGAATTTATGCATAGTACCACTGATTTTTTGAAGTTCAGTTACAAATTTTCTTTTGATGAAATAGAGTTCTTGGATGTAACTTTGAAAAAAATCATAATTTGATGAGATATGCAGTAGTATATACAAGAAACCAACTAGGAAGAATGCATTACTTCACAAAAACAGCATGCATCCTAGACATATTGCTCGGAATATGCTAAAAGGACAAGTATACAGAATACTTAGGTTACACAATAATGACACTGATGCACATAAAGCACTCCTGACATGCAAACAGGAATTCTTACAAAGAGGCTATTCTGTATAAGAAATAGATAAGGTGATAGAACAAGCATGGACACACAGAAGAGACAAATGTAGACCTTATTTTAAAGATATCAGCGATGAAGAATTGGAGAATAGAATACCAAACACCACTACAGTAGGTTTAGAATTACCTTTCAGTATTCTAGTGATGTCAATAACTACTGTGACAAAGTAAAAAAGAATTGGAACATTTTGAAAGAGATTCCAGAACTTAAAGATATTATTCAAGATACACCAGCCTTTTCTTTTAGAAATAACAAGTCTCTGAGTCACCATCTTTGTTATAAGAATACAGTCATTAGACATTGTGAATCAAAGAGAATAGGCACTTTTACTTGCAGACATTGTTCTGCTTGCCAATATATCTGTTCAAATACAGTCTATACACATCCTACTAATAGATTTACCATCAAGATTAATTATTATGCTGACTGTCGTACTACTAACTTAGTGTATTTTGCATTTTGTACGAAATGCCATGCATATTATATAGGCAAAACCAACAGGCTATTAAAAGACCAGATTCTGGAACACATTAGGGACATCAGAAACCAAAAGGCCAATAATGCATTGGCTAGTCATGTTATTTCAACAGATCCTTCACATACATTTAAGTTTTTTGTTATACAGGTCATAGAGGCTAATTTACGAGGAGGAGACATTGACAGTATGACAGAAGCAGCAGAACAAAAGTGGATTGTTTTATTAAATGCTGAAAAACCACTAGGTCTAAATGGCACCTTTTCTGTCAAACCCTTTTTAAAACTGAGACACCTTAAACATTAGTTACTTGCTTTTTAAATGTTTTATTAACATGTTTTTATCCATACATTTTTAATGTGAGCCATAATATGCTTTTTACTTTATATTTATATATTTATATTTAATAGTTAAGAGAGGGATTGATTTTTTATATTAGTTTTTACTCTGTTTATTTAAAAAAATGTTTGAATTGATGACATCAGATGATTGTTTAATTAGTGAGTTGAATATAATATTGTCTTTATTCAACGTTCTTTGTCTGATGAAGCGACAGTCTGAGGTCACGAAAGCACTTACCATTTTTATTTCTACTTTATTTTACTTTATTAAAGAGTTGTCTGGTTGTGGAAGTTAAGTTCTTTTTGTTTATACCATCCTCCCCATATTTCACTTGGTTCATTAATCTCTCCACCTCCGGAGTTGTGGAACTTCTAAGGGACATTTATAGTGTAAACATCTTCAAAAAGAACATTTTAAAACCATCAATTCCCTCATTATCATATTCATCAAACATTTCCTTCACTAAATTATGTACATTATCACTATCAATTTGATTAACCTTTCCATTTTTTAGTTTAGAATATGCTTTCTCATTGGAGCATTCATTTTATCTTTAATTAATTTATTTTTCTTCCTCTCTTTAATAGTATTAACAGAATTATCAATGTCCACAAATACTCTATCATATTTAAATGAATGGGCATCAAATCCTAGGTCATCTCTCAACCTATCATCCAGTTCATTAATGTCCCAAAGTAAACTTCCAATTCTTAAACACTAAATCTAATCAGAAACTCCATAAACTCACAGCGTTCATTTTCAAATAGTCTCAATATTTGTTTGTGCAACTCAGTACCTGTTTTTAACCCATTTGGGTATTTCAACACATGCAAACCTTTCAGCACTCTTCCGACTCTGATGCACTCTTAAAATGGGACTTTTCCAACTGCAATTTACAGTATTTAAAAAAATTACTACGGAATGTTTTGAAACTAGTTTCAAAGCTGAGTTCACGGTAAACATCTACCTGAAAATCATATCCTCTTTCAAGCCATTCTTTTAACTGACCAGATTTACCTCCTTCATGGGAATTTCATCTCACAGCATCTCTCTCTCGTACATACTCAAACTGCCTAGGTGCAGTATTGCATGACTGTCATAGTTGTGGCTGTGAAGATATGTGAAGGCTGCCAGCCTAGCTAGATAGAATTTTGTAGATAATTCTGTCATTTGTAAATATTAATATAAGCCACAGGCTTGTTCTCTTAAATGGAAGAAAATTGTGTTAAATGGTGAACGTCAAAAATATAACAACAGTGCACTCTGCTGGAAGAAAGCTGATAAGTCAAGCATGACTGTTTGATCTCAAACTCGGAGCCATCATGTCTGGGCCAGCAGATTCTTTCTATTGTTTTGAGACAAGAGTTAATTGCTAGAGTTTACATATATAATGTATTTGATTGCTGTGGTTTCCTGATCGGGTGCCAGATCAAAGATATGTTAAACTCTGAGTTTCTGTTAGCCAGGGAACCAGAGAAAAATGACGTAATATAAAATGAGTCAGCAGTAATTTATTATCAATTTAAAAGACTGTCTCAGAGAGAGAGAGAGAGAGAGCATTTTGGATTTTGTCTAAAGCTGACAACAACTCACCAGTACTCTGCGTTTGCTCTTTATGTAAGTTTATTTAGAGCTGTGATTGCTCTTAGGAAAATATAGAAAATAGTAAGTTTAGTCTGGCTGTTTTCTATATTTATGTCAGAACTATTCTACAATATTATTTTAAGCATTTCCTGTGATGTCTGAATTCTTGACTGGCACTGTGTAGTAAGAAGTATTGTCTTGTGCTTTTATTATTTATTATTAAATATTTTTAAACCTTTCAACTGTGGCTGTTTTGTGTAGAGATAATTTAAGCTCTAGAGTACATTGCATGTATATAGTGATACTTTACAAAGCCACTCCAGTAGTCTGGCTGATCAGTTATACTTGCTATTTGGATAATAATATTGCACAATAAAATTGGCCACCCTTTGGTAAGGGCCTTATTAGTAGCTGATATTAGTGGTTGATGGTAGCTGGTACTGCCTTATAGACTGGCAGGAAGGGGCATAGCTGGAGGATCTGTGCCAGCATCCCCTAGGAGTGTCTGTGTGTTTGTATATAACTCATATCTTAGAGTGTGTGTGTGTGTGTGTGTGTGTGTGTGTGTGTGTGTGTGTGTGTGTGTGTGTGTGTGTGTGTGTGTGTGTGTGTGCGTGTGTGTGTGTGTGTGTGTGTGTGTGTGTGTGTGTGTGTGTGTGTGTGTGTGTGTGTGTGTGTGTGTGTGTGTGTGTGTGTGTGTGTGTGTGTGCGTGTGTGCGTGTGTGTGTGTGTGTGTGTGTGTGTGTGTGTGTGTGTGGTGTGTGTGTCAGCTACTTGGGCAGGGACATGAAACACTGTGTGGACAGAGAGGGTGCTGGAGGTTTTAGCTTGACCACTAGGCTGAGATCTGCACCCTATAGCTGTGCCAATGGGGAGCCTTATTGCAGATCTGGAGAGAAAGGGAGAAACCAGCCACAGACTGACTGTGATCTCTGTGTGCTCTTAAGGGAAATTGTACTTTACTGTGTGTGTATTTGTTATCATTCCCATTTTGTATGCCCTTCACTGGTGTTAGTGGTGAGGATTGAGGCTCCTTGATTACTGGGCCAATGCACAAGCATCACATATTAATGTACCCCCCCCCCCTGGAAAACTCAAGCTAGTTTTTCAAGTGACCCTTGATAAACATTGCTTGAGAGGGTTAGGTCTAACTGAGTATACCTTACCCCATTCCCTATCTTCATAACCCATCTGCATTGACATTGCTAACCCCACTGCAGTGCTGCACTGACATATCATATGGTTGCAACCCTAGACTCCATCTTAGCAACTTGTCATTTTGCTGGCTGGCTTAGTGTAATCATGTTAGGGGATTGTGATCTGTAATTACAGTGACTTTTCTTCCATACCGATAAGGCTGAAGTTTCTGCAGTGCCCACAGTATGGCTAGATATTCCTTTTCTACAGTTGCATAGCATTCCTCCCTGGGGTGAAGTCTACGACTGAGATAACCACTGGGTGCTCTTCTCCCTATGAAGAAATATGGTTATGTACAGCCCCCAATCTATGGTTCAAAGCATCTAACTGTACAAAAATATCTTTGCTGTAATCTGGATTGGCTAACACGGGTGGGGGCTCTCAAAGCATCTTTAAGCTTCTGAAATGACTGCTCCCATGCTGGGATCCACACTACCTTATCTGGCCTGTTTTTCTTTGTCAGGTCTGTGAGGGCAGCAGCTATGGTCCTATAAATGGGGACAAACTTTCTGCAGTACCCTGCTGTCCCTAAGAATGCCATCACCTGCTTTTTGGTAACAGGTGCAGGCCATGCCTGAATGGCTTCCACTTTGGCAGGTTCTGGCCTGATCCTACCACTTCCCACATTATGCCCCAGGTAGGAGACCTTGCCATACTCACCTGACATTTGTTCGGCTTAATGATCAACCCTGCCCTCTGTAGTCTGCCCAGCACCTCACTGACATGTTGAAGGTGGTCTTGCAAGGAATGGCTGTAGCTGGCAATATCATCTAGGTATGCAAGGGCAAACCCTCCTGCTCCTGCTAGGATATGATCTACCAGACTCTGGAAAGTTGCTGGAGCATTTTTCATCCCAAAGGGCATTTTTGTGAACTCATACAAGCCAAAAGGAGTCACAAAGGCTGACCTCTCTCTAGCACTGGGAGTCAAGGGCACCTGCCAGTAACCCTTGGTAAGATCAGTCGTGGTAAGATTTTTAGCCCCACCCAGCTGCTCTATGGCCTCATCTGTCCTAGACATGGGGTAAGCATCTGTCTCTGTGTGACTATTTAATTTCCTGTAGTCCATACAGAACCTGGTGCTGCCATCCTTCTTTGGCACCAGCACCACTGGGGAGGGCCAGGGACTGTTGGACTCTTGAATTACACCTAGTTCCAACGTCTCCTGTATTTCCTCCCTCAGAGTTTGTTTGACTTTCTCAGGCACCATGTAAGGAGCCTGCCTAATAGGCCTTTTGGGTCCTGTATCTACATGGTGCTGCACCAGATGGGTGCACCCTGGTTTCCCAATGAACATGTCCCCAAATTCTTGTAACATTGCTAGGAATTTCTCGCACTGGGGTAGGAGATAGCTGCTGGGACATTACTACCCCTTCCACTGAGGTGTCAGTCCAAGTCTCACTGAGGAGATCAGTCACCACATCTCCCTCAGACTCCTTCTGAGATCCACTGCAAATATTCATCACAAGGGCCTCACTATCATGGTAAAGTTTTATCATGTTACCATGGAACAATTTGTGCCCTTGCCTCCTGCCTAGCAGTTTCACAATGTAGTTAACATCATTTACCTTTCTTATCACCTTGTAGGGTCCCTCCCAAGCTGCTTGCAGCTTGTTGTGTCTGACAGGAATGAGAACCAACACCTGCTGCCCTACATCATACTCTCTAGCTCGAGCATTACTTTTATACCATACATTTTCCTGTTGTTTGGCTTCTGCCAGGTTTTCCTGGGGCAAGCCCATGAGTTCCCTGAGCCTTGTCCTGAGGTTTAGGACATATGCTACAACAGACTCCTTGTAGGATTCACACTCACCTTCCCACTCATCATGAATTAAATCTAGAGGTCCCCTCACCTTATGCCCATACAGCAACTCAAAGGCTGAAAAACCTATGGATTCCTGGGGAACTTCTCTGTAAGCAAACAACAGATGGGGCAAATATTTGTTCCACTCCCTCTTAAACTGGTCTGTAAATGCCTGTAGTATGGATTTGATTGTAGAGTTTAACCTCTCAACAAGACCATTAGTCTGCTGATGGTAGGGGGTGGACTTCAGGTGCTTCACCCAACAGTACTTCCACAGACAAGCCAGCAGGTCTGACATGAAATTGGCACCTCTGTCAGTCAGTATTTCTGTTCGGAAACCTACCCTGCTGAAAATCAAACAAAGCATTTGCCATGTTTCTGCCTCAGTGGAGGACAAAGCCACTACCTCAGGGTATCATGTAGCATAATCTACTAACACTAGGATATACTTTTTCTCTGTGGAACGTGGAGTACTCAGAGGCCCCAGAATATCCATAGCTACCCTCAGAAATAGCTCCTCAATGACAGGCAAAGGCATTAAAGGAGCTCTCACCTAGTCACCTGCCTTGCCTACCTTTTGGCACTGCTCACAGGTCCTGCAGTACCCTGTTGCATCTCTGAAAATTCCAGACCAATAGAAGTTCTGCATAACATGTCTCTTTGTACATTTTATGTCCATATGACCTGCAAAGGGAACATTATGGGCACTGGCTAGATGTGCCAGATGGTAGGCTTTAGGCACTAACAACTGCTGTATTCTCTCACCTTCTAGCCCTCCCTCAGGGGTCCAGGTCCATTCGCTATGTAGTAACCCTTTGTCCCAGTATACAGAATCCCCCTTTCTTTGAGAATCAGGTATCTCACTAGCTACCTGCCTCAGGCCTTGCAATGTAGGGTCTGAGAGCTGAGCCTGTCCCAACTTTCTTTTTGTAACCCTTCCCAGCTCCTCTCCCACAGGAAGTCTGGCATCCTCTGACAGTGGTGCCTCACTGTCAGCCTTGTACTACTACTCAACTCTACCTTTGCAGTCACTCTGTCCAAGGGAACATCAGTACCCACAAGCAGCTGTGGCTCACCTTCAGTCTCAATGCTACAGAGTAGCTCCCTCCCTGAAGTAACTACCTCACCAGTCCTGGCTGCAATTATGCGGTCTGACTGAGTCTCCCCCTGGCTACCAGATCCACATGCTTGTCTCAAAGCTTGACTGCATGTAACTGCATTAACACATGGTACTACCTCATCCAAATCCTTCTCTATCAGGACATCTGCAGGATGGTAGTTTGGTACCCTTGTTGTCTTGAGACAACCTACGATTGGCATTATGTCTTTGTGACTTCCTCATCTTTTGTTCACCACCTTGTCTCTATAGACTTCTGTATGCCACATGGTCCCATTGGTTGCATTCAAAACTTTTAACCCTAGGTCCTGGACATGTATCTGGACTAGTGGCTTCCCTTGCTACTGGCAGATTCTGTTGGGGCAGTCTGGGCTGCCCACCATGGGTTCCTTGAGACCCATGTGCAGCAATGGGGGGGTTCCCTTTCCTGTGCAGGGATGCCCAGCTTTCTAGGTATACATCTCCCTTCTTCCCCAACTCATCTGAAGTAGCACATTGTCTATCAGATAACCAGATCCTTGTGTCCTCAGGCAAAGTGCTAAGGGCTTGTTCTCTCACCAAAAGGTCTGCCAGCCCTTCAAAAGAGGTGACCTGACATCCACTCATCCACCTATGAAAATAAGTGCTCAGTTCAGCAACATATTCACACACATTTTCATCTGTCTTGCGTCTATGCTCATGAAACTTTTTCCTATAAGTTTTAGGTGTTAGCTTAAAAAGTCTAACAGACAATTCTTAACAGTAGTATAATAAAAAATAGTTTAGACAACACAGGTAGAGCTTTACCATGGAGTAAGGGCATCAAGAACCATACCCAGAGCCTTAGATCAACATCATACTGTTTATATACCCTCTCAAACATATGAATGAAACTATCAAAAGTATCCCCCTCTGTAAACTGCAAAAGAAATTTACTGACCTTTTGTGCTTCTAGGGTCCAGTTAATCCATTCCCTGTTACCTCCATGACTCTGGCAAAGAGTCAGCATCTCATTTTCATGCTGCCTCTGCCTTTCCTTCTCCTCAGCTTCCAGCCATAGCAGTTTCTCATTCTCCTCAGCCTGTAGATGTCTCATTCTCTCTGCTGCTTCTGTTTCCAAATTCCTGGCCTCCAACTCAAGTCTCTTTAGCTCCAGATGGATATTTACGTCCTCTGCAGAAAGGCTGAGCTGCTCATTCTCTGAGTGTTATACATTTCCAAGGCTAGTCTGATCGCCCTCCTGATTGTTGTTTTCCAATGCAACTGTGACCAAAGCTGCAATCATGTCTTCCTTAGTCAGGTTTCCATGCACCAGTCCCTTAGCCTGGCACATCTCAACCAACTGGCTCCTTGACAGCTTGTCATACTCCTCTGCTGATATTCTTGCCTGCTCTCCCTGACTAACTAAGCTAACAAAAGAAATAAAACAATTGTGATCTGAACTCTGAATATTTACTGCATGGCTGATTTAGAGTACAAAAACACCTTCAGTGGTTACTGTACATAAGCTACAGGAATTCACTATCAACATCATTACAAGCCATTTGCCAATCAATTAATATGTGGTGTGGATATCCCATCACTGTCACCAATTAATATGTGACACCGTGCACTGGACCAGTAATCAAGGAGCCTCAAACCTCACCACTAACACCAGTGAGGGGTGTCCACATTGGGAAGGATAACAAATACACAGTAAAGTACAATTTCCCTTAAGAGCACACAGAGATCAGTCATACAAGGCTTGACTTATCAGCTTTCTTCCAGCAGAGTGCACTGTTGTTACATTATTGACAGTCAACATTTAACGTATTTTTTTTCCATTTAAGAGAACAAGCCTATGGCTTATATTAATATTTATAAATGACAGAATTATCTACAAAATTCTATCTAGCTAGGCTAGCAGCCTTCACATATCTTCACAGTGGAAACTCACCACTTCTCGGCTGAGCTGAATTACCCCTCTGTGCTGGTGTAATGGAGTTGCTAGATTCACCAATGAACACAGAAAACAAAGTGTGATAAGTTAAAGCAAATATTTGTTGGGTTAACTGTTGCATCAATAAGGTAAGATTCCCAGTGCTGGCATTTAGTTCATTGGAAAGTTTGTAATGCAACATGATGGGTGAAATCAACAGAATGCATTCATATAAACCAAGAACTACAACAAGAGTCCACAAGTAACTGGAAAGAACAAACTAGTAACCACAATGAAGTTACTGTTAATGGACAGGAAGCCACTTTAATAAAAATAACAAAACATAAAATACACACTTGCTTAGCATTTTCATCCCACAGAATGCAGGGACTTCATCAGAACAGTGTAATTAAGTAAACTCATTCCTTAAATAATATGTGCTTGTGATGTCATCAAACTGTTTAAAATATTCTTAAAGTAAAAGTATGTATACATAACATTGAACTAAGTTCAATATAGCACAAACACAATACAAGTAAAAAATAAATAGTTATGTACCAATTTAAAAATACATTATAATTTTAACTGTTTAATTTTAAAATACTGTCAATACAGCTTTCATTTAAGCCTGGAAACTTATTGGCTGACATAAACAATTACGATTTCAGCTTTAATGGCTCTTACCTAAGTTTCTAGGGCCGTCCTCTAATGTCAACAAACAGCATCTAGAATCCAAAATTTAAAATATGTTTTTTTCTAGCTTCTTCCCCTTTCATCAAAATAAAGCCCCAGTGAAACATCAGATTGTGAAAGCAACTAGAATGTCCTTGGAAAAATGTGTATTCCTTGAAGAAATATCAGATTTAAAAATTATATTTATACCTAGGGGATACCCATGTAAGTTAATGGAAGAAATGACTACTGAGGTAATTATAAAAAGAGATGAAGGAATATATATATATTCCCTTGTTAGGGAAAAAAAGTTGTATTTTGAATATAGATACAGCCACTGAATTGCATAAAATCATTATTACTACATAATGTTGATGGAAATGATATAAAAAATATTCTCCACCGAAACTAAAATATTTTTTCAAATAGATGAGCAGATAACTACAATCCTTGGGGAGCAACCAAGGATTGTGTACAGAAGAAATAAGAATTTTAAGAACCTTTTGGAAGGAAATAAATGAATTACAGCATAAAATAGAGGATCTAAAAAGGGCACATTTAAATGTGGTATATGTGCACAATGTAAACATATCCTAGAAGGGGAAAATAAGTATAAATAGAAGAGTGGACAAATTAGACAAATTATTTTAACTGTACATCCCAAAGGGTAATGCATGAGGCTAAGTGTCAGCTATGTGCTGGGTTTATATTAGTAAGACCAAGAAAAAGCTCAAAGAACGACTCTATTAACACATATATGACATTAACAAGATCAACAAGAAAGGAGCTTTAGGGAAACATGTTGATGAAAATTATGGACATTATTTTAAATTTTGGATCCTAGATGCTGTGTTTGTTAACATCAGAGGGTGGCCCTGGAAACTTAGGTCAGAAGCATTAGAGATGAAATGGCAATTGTTTATGTCAGCTGATAGGTTTTCAGGCTTAAATGAAAGATTAAGTACTGACAGTATTTTAAAATATAAACTGTTAAAAGTATAATGTGTTTTAAATTAGTGTATAACTATTTACATTTTACTGGTTTTCATATCTGTTTGTGCAATATTGAACTTAGTTCAGTGTTATATGTATGTACTTTTTTCTTTAAGAATATTTAAAAAAATTTGATGACATCATAAACAGATGTTATTTAAGGGATGGGTTAACTTAATTACACTCTCCTGATGAAGACCCTGCATTCTGTGGGATGAAAGTACTAAACCAGTGTACATTTTATGTATTTGTTATTTTTATTAAAGTGCCTTCCAATCTGATAACAAGAACTTTGTTCTGGTTACCTCTATTTTACCTAAGAGCTAATAACCTATTATAGGTAACAGCAGTACTAACCTATCCCGCACCCTAACTCTGGGTAAGTGAGTACAATCATTAACATTACTACTTGATTTGTGGTTATACAACTTCAATAACCATTGTTGGGAGAATGCTAAATCCCAGATTTACCATCAAACACTTGGTCAAAAAGGCAGTTGTTCTGAATGTTTTAAAATTACTTTACTACCCAGGAATACTTATATAAATCACACAGTGTAATTGTGAAAGTAAAGTTTAGGACAATGATAGACAATTCATCTGTTTGGTCAAAGTAAAACAATGCATTTCACAGTGATGAATTCGGCATGAAATGCAACTGCCATCTATACATCTCACTTAAGAAGTTATAATACACAATATTATGATTTTTCATAATGTATACTTAATATAGTCAAAGATTAATCTTATATTCCTGGTATTCTAGCCTCTTGCAAATATCAACACAGATATACTGTACAGTTTGGTTTTGTACTTATATGTGTTAAATAAGGTTAGATCTTAGGTTCTACCATGAAACATCAACTTTCTGAAAGTCAATATTCCAAAAGAAAGACAAAAACTCCTGTAGCCCCACACTCTTCAACGTTATATATACCAACCTGATGGTCACACCAACTCAAAGAAGGGAGAAATCTCCATAAAGACGTAAATCATTGCCAGAACACAATAAGAAATCACACCTGCAATTAATTCCTTTGGGAAACAAAGTTTGGCAGTATGCTGTTCATCTTTCTTTTTTCTATGGGCTACTGACAGTTGAGCAATTTCTCTTTGAGAATGTGTAGGGAACCCAGATCGGTTCTTAATTCCAAGCAAAAGAAATGTAATCACAAGTATTTTGATCTAAACTGGCAATTCACAATTCTTCATTTTAAGAATTCTCTGCTAAAAAACATAGGCTAAAATTTTTTATTTTCTTAATTTAAAATGTTATAGATACTGCTTAATTTTGAATTAATAAACTTTTAACCATTTTCCAAGCTTGCTTTATAATATTTTAGAGCTTATAGATTCATGTCAAAAATTGTACTGACAACCTACATTTGACATATTGTGTTGAAATGCTTTTTTTTCAGATTTTCCATTCCCGGTGTCGCTTATATTACTTGCATGGGTTCCAGATTGTTTTCCTTTTATTTAATGTCTATGTTTGATCTCTCTGTATACAGCTTTATTTCAATTTTTGCAGTTTTTTTTTAATTACTGATTTTAGCCAGTATGTTGCATCTAGATGTAGATGTGTTATTTTATGAAATCATGTGTGTTTTATTTGTTTGTGCGTATAAATACATTATATCATGTTCATTGTTTTAGTGTGTTTCATTACTGGCTGCTAATGTATTTTTAGTGAATATGTTACTGTGTTTTGTCCAATAAAATATTTTGGGCAGTTATCTGTATGCCTAAATGATAGTGATTATGAATCTTTTAAAAACAAACACACTGTTATTTAGTTATTTTTATTTATTTTTGTTGAATAAATTAATTCCAAATTCATCAAAGACCCAAGGAAGCATTTTGATAGGCAGAGGCAATTCAGCTAGGTTTCCCCTACTGTTTATCTTGCCTGGCTGGCAAAGATTCATTGCTTTAATTTCTATTTTTAGAATTTTTTTTTGGTGCTTCTGTTTGCATATGTGCTTGTATATTTATGTGGATAGTAATTAATTGTTTGTTTGATTTTAGCTAAATAAAGAGACCCTTACTATTTATAATGTACATTTTCTAAAATTTTTATTTGATTACACCATTTGATAGTAGCTAGTGTAAAAATACAGCATACAGCCTTCTGATATTACCCAGCATGAAGGAAGTGTTGCAATCGGTTGAGTTGCTGATATTGTGGAAAACAAAACAAGTAAAGAAGTAAAAAAAAATACAAATGAGGGGTAGCAGAAGATATAAAGCTGTGACAGGCATGGGGAAGTAATAAGGAGGAAATATGACTGTCAGCTGGTGAGCTGAGGGAGCCGGTGTCTTGCCAGGCACACATATACTGACTATGAATTAGCTTAGTATTGCTGTGTGCGCATATGGGGCAGAGGATTAGATCTCCACCTAGTTAGGAAAGGTTGTATTTCTGAAGAAAGTGAAATCTGATGATAGGACCACCATGGGGAAATGGAAAACAGGGTGGATTAGAGTGATCACATGAATGGTGTAAAGGACCATAGCTCCATTAAAAGGAACCAAATAATAAAAAAAATAAACAAACAAACAAACAAACAAACAAATAAATAAATAAATAAATAAATAAATAAAAGACTGGGAGGCACAAAGACAGGGATGAAACAACAAAGAAGACCAAATAATTGTCAGATGGACCCTCAAATGTTCTAAAAAACAGTCCAATGCATTTTAAATTATTTGAATTTTATTACAGTCAAGCCAATAGGTTAAGCACTTTCATCCCTTGTTAAAAACAGGACTTCATCAGAACCATAAACTTAATTCAAACAACATCTCACCTTTAAATATCCCAAATGTCACAATCTCAATTGATGTATACCAATGAAAATCTGAAAGGAACATAAGCCCTCTTAATATTAAAACCTTATTTAAAAAATATTTTTAAAAGTATATATCACTTCAGATAATCAAAATTTCTTGAACAATAAATTGAAAACTAAAAATAAGTCAAAATAAAATCAAAGCACAGAAAGTTTTGCTGATCTTAACTTTAATATGTTAACTATACTGATACAGTTATTAAGCCTGGGGGATTCATGCCATAAAGTTTCTTTCTGCCCAAAAAATGACTTCCAGTCACCACCCCGCAAAGGGGGTTCCACCTTTTCTAAAATGTGGAATGTGAACTTTTTAAATTTTGTACATTTCAACACATGCCTAGTAAGTGCACTTTTCTCATTGCACTTTTTAATGGAATAAAAGTACTGATAGGTTCTCTTGCGGATATTGGGAGGCACATGGTTATAAAAGACAGGAATGAGTGTAAGACATGTTACAAATTTATTTAAAAGTGTCTTTCCAGTGTGGAAAAACATTATATAAGTTCAGAAAGGAAAGGTGCAACAGCTATGTACATTAAAGAATAGTAGTAGTTCAATAACAGACATACAGAAGATTGAAGAAATAAAAAGGATGACTGAAAAGTAAGATTCTGGGGAAAAGGGAGAGGACAGAGTATATGCATGAGCTAACTAATATCAGATGGGTTCTTTGAAAGACTGTTCTAGGAATGAGAAGAAGTGAGGATGATTTTTAATGTTTTGATTATGGTGGTAATGAAAAGATTGTTAGAAGGGAAGAGAATGTAACAGGAAAAGATAGCAAAATCGAAGCAATAAACAGAAAAATGGAAGGAGCCTGATGTAAATAGAACAGGTATTAACCGTTTTTTTTATGGTTGGTGAGAGATGGATGGCCATCCAGTGGGTAGAATATGTGTTTGTTCCCAGTATATCTAGCCTTTCTACTATGCACAAGTGTGGGGGGATTATATCAAAATGAATATACGAAGAGAAAGATACTTAGAAACAAAAGTTCAGTTGTTTCATCGATACAATTGCAAGATGTCTTCAGAGCTAAAAACAAGACACCAAAACTTCTGAGACTGAATAAATGAATTAATCAATTAAGTAATTAAATAGTTAATAAAACTGTTAAAAAGTCAAAACCTATTTTTTTAAAGACACACAAACATTCCATCAAAAGCCTTGGTCAGGTCAAGGTATGTGGTATGTACTGTTGTACTTTCATCCATTGCTTTGGTGACCTTTTCAAAGAAGTTCAGCAGATTAAGTATGCATTACCTGACCTTCGCGAACCCAAATTGAGACAGGTGTTTTCAGGTTCAATATATGGAGGCTGAAGTTGAACAGTGTTGCTTGGGTGCAGCTATATCATGTTCATGGTACTGACAGTGCATGCAGTGATATTGTCTGGACCCATCAGTGCAGTATTTTTAGCTTTAGTTAGAGCATTCAGGACTTGGTCTTGTGTGATATCTGGAGACAAGTCAGTTCCAAGTATATCTTGTGGAACAGACTGAGGAGGGAGAACAGGATAAAGTTTGAGCTGAACTTATCAGCCACTGATTGCCTTTGGCTTGGGTGGCTATTTAAGCATCAAACTTGGCTTTGTTTGTTTTTTATTATGCTCCTGAGCTGTCTGTTTATATCAGTGATGAGGGATGTATCACTCTGGTATAATTGCTCTTCTTACCTTTTGTTAAAACTTGCTTCCTTTTTTTGTAAAGCTTGTTGCTGTTGATATGGTTCCACCAAGATTGTTTGTTTCTGAGGTTTGCCCTGTACTTGTTCCTGCAGGGTGCAAATGAATCTGTGCAGCTGTTTTCATGCCATATAGTGTGGTGGTGTATGTTTCCATTTATTCATTGGGGTTAAAGAAAAATTTCTAAAACTACCTTGGGGGAGAGGGATCTCTGGATTCAATTTTATTTTGAAGAAGGCAGCTTTATGGTCTGACCTAACAAGTGATGAAGATATACAAGAGATTGTGAAAGATGCCCTCATATTAGTAAGGACAAGATCCAAGATGTTGTTCCCCTGGTAGGTACTCTGACTAAATGTCGCAGAGCATTTGTAGTGACAAGGTCCAGGAATCTCTGTGCTTGGTGATGTAGGTTCCCAGTCTGCATTTAAATAGTTTAGATCAACTATGAAAATAGCATTGGGTTTAATACTGAGTGATTTCAGTTCTTGTAGATAGGCACTGTGGGCTTCTTGGCTCAGAGAGGGTGTTATACTATAGCTACCTAATATATGATATAGAACATTTATGATGATTATTTGGACATGAATAAACTCTAGTACATTATATGTTGCTTTAGCAGCCTTGATGTGAATCTCTTCTGGATGAAAACTGAGACAGCTCCTCCTTTTTTTCCTTCCTGCACAGTAACTGGTCTAAATGTCTGGAAAGCATTACAGGACTGCACTGCCAGAGTGCTCCCCTCCATTTTAAACTGTGCATCAGTCACTACACAGATGTCTGTGTCCTTCACGATAAGGAGGGCTTGCAGGGACTGGCGTTTCTTGTTTAGGTTCTTATTTAAGCATTGGTCGGTAACATCTTATTATTTTCTTATGCTTTCTTTATTAGGTTGCTAGGTTTATCAGTTTGGCATTGCCTGAAAAAGGTACTGTGTGAGTGGATCCAGGCTATCACTCACAAAGTAACATGACCTGTCAATTGTATCCTCCAAAGCTGGCAAATAATGGTCTTTCTTTGAATGACACCAAAACGTAGCCAATTATTGCAGTTCTTCTACAAAAGTGAATTGTTTAGAATTGAGGGGAACTTGTAAGCCACTAATATTATTATTTATGAGCTCCAAAACAAAATATTCCATTACTTTATAAATTATGTTGATGAAGCAATCCTGTGCATAGTCCTGTGCATCAGTGGTAGGGCTGCACATGTGAAGAGGTGCCACTAGCTGCCCTCAAGTCATTGAGCACATTCTCAGTGAAGAGGCTAAGACTGAATATGTTTAAAAGGGACTTATGAGGCACTGATATATGTTAATAATGAGTCAGCCTTCTATGATGTCTGGTTTCGTGAATCTAGGTTTTTGGTTTTGTAAACGGCTTTTAACTCATTCAACCTATAGCACCTTTGTTGTATACTTCCACTGAACACTCATAGCTCTTTATGGCATCCAGACTGTTCTTGGGTCTGACTTTTTAACAAAGTGATTTACCAGTGTATAACAGACAGAAATGGAAAGGCAAGGATTGTTTAATAAAATGACACTATGGCTAGGATGCCCTGCAGTAGAAAGCCTTGATTATATTATACTTTTTAAGTTGAATGTTCAGAAACTATTCTGGAATGCAAGGATATGTGCAGGCCATATGAGGTGCAACACTTCCCACCACATAGCCTTATTCTAGAGTAACTATAAAGGATGGTATGGACTGAATGGAGTGAGAAGAGGAAACGGGGTGGGGCAAGAGAGAGGAGTTTAAACTAAATTTATTGCTAGTATATTAGAAACGTGCTTTAGGATGGAGTAGACGGCACCATTACCGATTAACTTGCTAAAGTCAAAGTAGCCAAAGTCAAAGTAAACTTAATTGTCACTTCGATTCACACAAGTGTGAATCGAGTGAAATTACATTTCTTCTGACTCAATGTGCATACAATACACAGACTACATTTAACATGATGATAATACACAAAATTCTATAGACACAAACGACAAACACATCAATAATACATACTTGCATTATTGCACTGATTTAACAGATAGTCACTCATTGCTATGTTATTAGCTTATTTTCACTGGAAAAAATTGCACTTAATCAATTGATTTAAGGCCTACATTTATATTGCACAATAAGACAGTTTAGTTTGATTACTGCTGACTTTGCTGTCTGGGTACGCCTAAGACCTTGCTACATATTGCACTATATATAGATGCTTCAGTATTGTTGGATTACTGCCTTAATGTCCAGTGTGAAGGGTACTCTTCCTAGAGTTCAGTAACCTGATGGCTAGTGGAAAGAAGCTGTTTCTGAATTTTGTAGGTTTGCATTGTATGCATCAAAAGCACCTTCCTGATGTTAAATGTGAGAAGAGCTTGTAAGCAGGATGAGTGCTATCCCTGGTTATTTTCCTTGCCCTGCTGAGACATCTGGACATGTCTTGTATGGATGGGAGGGAGTTCCTGATAATCCTCTCAGCTGCTTTCACTAACATCTGGAGGGACTGGTGCTCGGAAGCACAGCAGCTTCCATACCATACTGTAAAGCTGTTTGCCAGTATACTTTCGATGGTGCCCCTGTAGAAGGTTGTGAGAGCCATTGATGCTAGGTTTGCTCTCCTCAACCTTCACAAGAAGTGAAGCTATTGGTGTGCCTTCTTAATGATGGCCTTTGTGTTGGCTGACCACGTCAAGTCTTTTGCAATGCGCACCCCCAGAGATTTTATGCTTTTTACTTTCATAACTGTTTCTTCATTGATTACAAATGGAAAGTGCTCTTTGTTGCTCTTTCTGTAGTCCACAATTATTTATTTTGCTTTGTTGACATTTAGTTCAAGATTATTGCTATAACACTAACTTATGAACTAATTCACCTATTACATAAGTGCTATTATTCCTAAGATTCCTGGCATAATTTAAAACAGCACTGCTGTTATCTTTTTCATGAAGTGACATTATTTTATTAGCATTTGGCTTTGCAGGTTTAGATCTTATACCCAAGTTCTTTGTTTACCCTATTCAAGTTGCTTTGGTTAGGGCGAATTGCATTTATTTCCTAGGGCCAGCATTTTTTCTTTTATGTTAAAGTTTGGTGATACTGGTCTCCACAATGAGAACCTGTTCTTAAATTTGACATAATATTTTTATCAGATGTGGACAGATGCCTCAGTGCAAGAGTTAATTTGGCAGTAGAAATTATTCATATATGCAGCTGCATTTGGCATTGGATTCCATTGGTATGGAGAACTTTTAAATCTCTTTAGGTTGGGCAATGCTAATAACTGACTCTAGGAAAAACTCTGAAGACAGCGTGATTAGAGGGCATCTTTGGCTGGGGTCTTATAGAAAAAAGATAACATGGTGGTCTGTTTGAAGACAGGGCAACTATGGGTACAGACCATATTGGTGTTATAATTAAAACTGCCACCAGCAGTGCAACAGTTTAAAACTGATACCAGGTTCTATCCTAAGCAAAGCAACAGAGGATGAAGACCCAAGAGACACAAAACCAACAATAGTAGCACAATAATATAAAAGTGTTAAAATAAGACAGAAAAAAGCACAATATAACACAGTGAAAGAAGACTAGTAAGCACAATTCAACTGTTCTAAAATAATGCAACATGTCAGTGCAGGCAAAAAATGACACAGGATACAGGTGTGGATTGCCACAAAAATAGTAAGCTCAGTACAACATGTTGAGGATGATAAATATATCCAGCTTGGGCAGAGATGTCATAGAACTTTGCAAGCACAGTACAGAAGTTGAAAAAAATATACAAAAGGTGCCTCAAAAGTTTATGTATCCAACAGACTAGAAATTCTGCAAATACCAGACTAGTACCAAAATCAATAATCAGTGCAATAAAGCATGTCTGATCCTGTACAATAATTAAGTACAAGTACAGGTGCCACAGTCATCTGCTCTGGTTTGTGAACTGCTGAACATTTCTTAGCTATTTAAGCTATTTTATAACAAGCACAGCAACAGTTATTTTTACTGATGTCTAAACTTGTGTACATCATACAGCTATTAAGTGGGATTTATTTGTAGGTCTACTGGAGTAGGATGAAAAGAACAGGTGCTCCTTGAATACTAAATAGACTGGGTTACTACAGTCACATGTGATGTGCACAAGGGTGCTGATCAACATAAACAAGGGAATAATGTTGACAAAACAACCAGACAATACAAATAGGGTATGCTAACAAGCTACTAACTAGTAAATGTTATGATTATTTGTTCCCCTTCTCTCACAAGATCAAACTGCACAAACAGTCTCAAGTCAAACAAAGTACCACTAGCAGGTACTGAAAGCTTCATTGTTGGATTAAAAGGCTAAAAAGTCTCACTCTGTTTGTGTTGGAAGTTGGAAGATCAGATAAGTGGTCATGTTCACCAAACAAGTATTTTACATGTGCAGTGTGGTGCAGTGGAGCACAAACTTTACCATGCCATTTCATGATTAATTATTTAAACAGCGCTCACTAGTGACATTGTCCAAGTCATATTACCATAGGTAGTAAAGGGAGTTTTAGTGACAGCATATTTCTAGTGACATGCAAGTGTCCTATTCTAGATGGGTGTACTTTTTTTTTATTATTCCAAGATAATGCCAGGTCAGTCCAAATATATTCTGGGCATGTTATTCATTCATGATCTTGAACAGATGTCATATAATCACCACTAATGGGAACGCAAAATGACAGACTGTGACAAAGAAATGTTCATAAACCTAAGATTTGACACTCATATATACCATGTCTTATGTGAATCCCCTTTTCTCAGTAAAATTTCCAAGAACTATAATTGGGTATGCAGGCAAATTATGTTCTAAAAACTGCCATTTCATGTTTCTCATTACTGAGTTTTCCACAGCCATATTGTCATTCTGGGTACAAAGAGGTTTAGAGCTGATATCCTTCTACTGACAGAAAAACTACCTGTTTTGACAAATGAATTCTGATTTAACACAATCTCAAAGTGTATATATACATATAAGGCTATGCTGAGTTGTTAATAAAGTAAAATGGCTATACAATTCTGCATTAGGTGCATATGGATAACACATCATAAATCAATACCCAGTCAGTTCTTTATTTTCAAAGACTTCTAAATGGATATTCAAGTAGTCTCACCATTAAATAGGCCTAAATGTTAACTTTGTCAAGCCAAATTGACATGGTCAGAAAAGTCAGTTTTTGTAGTTACAGCTTTACATTGCTAGAATAATGTCTCTTTTCTGAAGAAATACACATTACTTTTATTTCTGTTCTAGTGTTAAAATAGTATAGATTATTTCTGAAAATGTACTGTTTTCTCTGCCCTGAATAATTGTCCTATTCCCACCATAATGGAAACTGAAAAATTATAACTTGGTAATCTGTTACATGCATGTAAACAGGCCGCTGAAATGTACTTTGGTAAGCATATATCTTATAAACTGTTGCTGTTACATCCCAGACATACTGCTCTTCATATTTATGATGTCATAATATCAAAACACTGATCAGTCATCAGTGCACTAGTTCAGGTCATAATCTGGCTATATTTATGGCAATGGTACTCAGATATTTTCAACTTCAGTGCCCTTTTGTGTTTCACTCTTACATTCATGCTCTGTAGCATTTCCTTTTCATTTAGTACTTACAGATGATGTTCAGACCCTCCTTTACATGTTTTATTCTTTAGGAAAATGCCAGAATTTCTCAAATTGTCTCCTACATATTGTCATTATCTAATGAAATTTGAAATGCCAGGTCAGAAGAAATATTGTGACTTAGTGAATATTCAGCTATGCATTTGCCCTAATCCATTTTAAATGCATTCAGTGACACCAATGTATAAAAAGTATTTTAACTGCAATGGATACTGCTATGAAGGAAAATACAAAAGCAAAGAAATGCATACTTCCTGAGTCCTAATGTCTCAAAACAAGTAATGTATGCACACATAAAAATAACAGCTTTCAACAGAAATAATTGTTATACCTCGTTAACTTCTTTACAGCAAGTAAATATATGTGACTGAATTTTGTTGCATTGTAGCTACTACATTAAGGTTGCATTTTCAGCAAATAATAATAAGAAAAATAATATATTACAGTTCCCCAAAGTCTAACTTGATGAAAGGCACTCAATATATTATATGCACATCATTTTAGTCATCAAAAGCTGCCTCAGCATGAAGGAGATACTAAATTTGTATGTATGGGGAGTTACCATTATCTTTAACTAAATATAATTAATTATGAGCAATGATTCATCGACAGCTATCAGCACATGTGAGCAGTGACACAACATGGGAAGCAGCAGTTATTGATATTACGCCACTGGATTCAACTGGCGTAGAGTGAGGGGTCAAGGGCTGCTTCTGATTGTGGAAAAGATTGACTGATCTCATTGGGCAACTACCTCCTGCCTTAAAGTGGGCAGCCCCCAGCCAAATAGGTGTTGCCTTGCCACAATCCATTTCTTCCATTGGATGTGTCGGGCTTAGAGAACCCCCAACAGGTGGATTGTTAACCATACACCTGGAAAAAACAAAATAAAGCAGTCTTTGAGGTGGCCACATGGAACATAAGGATGATGATTCCAGGCCTTACAGAAGACCTAAAGGACATCAATGATGCTCGGATGACAGCCGTCATTAACAATGAGTTGACAATATTGCAGAGGGACATTGTGGCTCTTCAGTAAACAAGACTGCCCTCCACTGGACATCTCAGAGAGAAGGACTTTACTTTCTTCTGGCATGGGAAGCATCCAGAAGTGACCAGGGAATGTGGTGTTGGTTTCTGCAATCAGAAACAACTGCACTAGCTCATTCATATCACCGAATGTGAGAAATGAGAGAATGCTGAAAAATCAGCTACAAACACCAGTGGCTATGGTCAACATCTTTAGCGTCTACATGCCTACTTTAACTTCTTCCCAGAAAGTCAATGACAAGTTCTATGATGAACTTAATGCTGCCATCAATGAGGTCCCTTCCCATGAACTGTTATTCATTCTTGATAACTTTAATGCCACCATTGGCAGTGACCATAACAACTGGCCATCCTGCCTGGGACAGCTCAGAACAGGAAAGATGAATGAAAATGGACAGCATCTCATTTAATTTTGTTCCCACTATGACCTCTGCATAACCAACAACTTATTTAATGTCAAGCCCCAGGATAAAGGTTTCATGGCAACATCCAAGATAGAAACATTGCCACCAGCTTGACCTCCTCTTCACAAACTGCAGCAGTTTATGTAGTATCATGGTAACATGCAGTTATTACAGCACAAACTGTGATACTGATCACTTGCTCATGTGTAGTAAAGTGAACATCTAGCCACAAAGATTTTTTCACACTAAAAATGAAGGGAGACAGTCCAATGAAATTGGCAAGACTTGTGACCCCTCAAAATTAAGCAAGTTTGTTTATTGAAGAGGCCTTGCCCTGCTTGGATGGCAATAACATCAGCAAGATATTGGAGAAATTATGGGATGCTATCTATAACACTGCAATATCTATCTTTGGGCAGAAGACAATCAAGTGTGCTGATTGGTTTGAAACCCACACTGAAGTGCTGACACCTTGATTGAGAAGAAGAGACAGGCACTGGCTGCATACAGGTCCTCTCCCAATGAGGAGAACTTGCCGGCACTCCGATGTGCTCAGAGTCAAGTGCAGCAGGTAGATCTGGGGTGTGAAAATGATTATTGGCTCTAACTTTACTTCAAGATTCATCAGGCCGCTGACACTGGTAACATGAGAGGAATGTACAATAGGATCAAGCAAGCCATCGGTCCATCACAAAGTATGACCACCCCTCTTAAGTTGGCAACAGGCAAGTTCTTGAAGGACAGAAGCAAGCAGATGGAACACTGGGTGGAACACTACTCATAGCTGCATGCCAGATTGACTATAGTCATGCAAAGATCCCTAGATAACATTGAGCCTCTGCTAACTATGACTGAACTCGATGCTGAGTCCACCTTGGAGGAACTCAATGACATGCTAAAAGCACTCTGTTCTGAAAAATCCCCCAGGAAATATGGCATTCCCTCAGAAATCCTTTAAAGCACCAACAGTACCCTAATCTCAGAGCTGCTTTCACTACTTTGCTAATGCTGAAAAGAAGGCAGTGTACTACAAGATATGAGGGATGCATAGTTACTGTCTGCAAGAATTAGGGAGACAAAAGTGATTGGGTGGGTGGGTTTGGTATAATGGTTAAGATTTTTTGTCAAAGACACAAGTCACAGAATTTGATTCTGACCTCAGGTAACTGGCTAGGCCTAAAATGGCCCTTCAGGACAGTTAGCCTAGTATTCATCTATGAACATATGAACCTATGAACTATTGCAGCATCTCCCTTCTCAGTACCTTTGGGAAGCTGTTTACACATGTTGTCCTGAAGAGGTTCTGTGTTCCTACAGAGAGATTTTCCCCTAAGTCTCAGTGTGGGTTCAGAGCAGAAAGGTCTACCATAGACATGGTTTTCTCTGTTAGACAACTAAAGAAAAGTGCAGGGAGCAGAACAAGCATCCATATATTGCCTTCATTGATCTGACTAAGGAATTCAACTTCATCACTAGGAAAGGTCTGTTCATGATTCAGGCAAAGACTGACTGTTCCCAAACACTACTTAGCATTACCAGGGCTTTCCATGAAGGCATGAAGGGGACCATCGTGTACAACAGATTCACATATGACCCTGTTGAGATTCTCAGTGGAGTGAAACAGAGATATATACTGGCTCCAATATTGTTTATCTTTTCAGTTCTGCTGAAATTTGTTTTCAGAACTGCTACAGAGGGTACCTTTCTGTGAATAGAATGGATAGCAACCTCATCTAACTGTCAAGGCTTAGCTCTAAGACTAGGGTGATTAAAAGTATCTAAGGGAGTTCCTGTTCACTGATGACACAGCTATTGCTACTCACAAGTGGAACCTCAGTCACTCATGACTCCCTTTGCAGATGCATGTATGGAATTTGGCTTCATAATCAGTTTAAAGAAGACCCAGGTGATGGGCCAAAATGTGCGCAATGAGCCTTCTATCAGGGTGAGTGACTATGAGTTGGAGGTTGTCCATAAGTTTGTGTACTCATGCTGTATGATCTTGGACAACTTTTGGCTTGATAGTGAGATCAATAAGTGCTATGGAAAAGCCATCACAGTATTTTTCAGGCTGACAAAGAGAATATGGGCTAATAATCAGCTCACTGTGCACACCAAGGTCCAGGTTTATACAACCTGTGTTTTGAGCATATTACTGTATACCAGAGAAACATAGACTTTGTGCTCAAAACAGGAGAAGTGGCTCAATGTATTCCATATGCACTGCCTTAGGTGCACACGTGGTACCCCATGGCACCATCTCCATGTTTACCCTCCTGAAACTGATGTATAAGCACTGGTTGGTTCATTTCTCAGGTATGAAAGATTGCCACATATTGAAAGACCTCATTTATGGAGCTGGAGTCTAGAAAGAGGCAGAAGGGTCTACTCAAATTCTGCTACCATGACATATGCAAATGTGACCTCGGTGCTCTCTCTCCATCAGAGTGAACACCTGGGTTTCTTTCACCTCAGACAAGCATACCTGGAAATGGGAAGTGAAGGAAGCTCTCACTATGTTTAAAACCACCTTGGCAAGGAGATAAGAGGATAAAATAGTCCTCAAGAAGATATGTGCCCATGATAGCAGACCAACATATGCCTACTGCTGCTCAGAATGTAGAAAGGACTGCCACACCTGGACTGCATTGCACGACCACAGAAAATGCTGTTCAAATCAGTCCCACAGGGGCACAAACCTATGATACTTTGGGATTGAAGAATGCCTACTATTATCAGCAGACAAGATTTGCAGAATAATTTTCATTATATCGCTTTGCTGGTCTTTTACATATTTCTGTATAGAGGAATCAGAAAGAATTTCCTGTACAGGACATTTAGGAAACATTGTTTTGACTTAACAGTAAACTTTTCAAAGGTGAGTCTTCATTAAAACAAATGCAATAAGGGTTATCTTAGGATATGAAACATTATATTCTCAATATGTTGCATACTATACAAGTACCTTTTCAAATTTGCCAGTGCATGCGTAATTAAAAACACTACAGCTGAAGAGGTGCAGATGCATTAATTAGTAGAATTCTGGTCATGAATATAAGAAATGTCATTGATATACTGTGTCATGTGCAGTATGTATTAAAGGAATTGCTTACTTATATCAGTTAATAGAAAAACAATATGTCTCTACCTGCAGTGCTGTAAGGATATTGGCCAAGGCTTGTCCGTATGTATCGTGGCAGTGAACTGCAAGAGCATGTCTTGGCATCTCCTTTAGAACTGCTTCCAACAAATGCTTCATGCTGCCAGCTGTCCCAACTCCGTTCGTGTCGCCTAGCGAAATCTCATAGCAACCCATGCTATATAGCCTCTTTGAAATCTATGTAATAAAGCAATAGTGATGGTAGACATGATAGAATTGTAAACCTTTTACAGGAAAATAAACATTTAATTTTTGTAGAAGTTTGTAGCAAAATTAATCACAGCACAAGCAATGCAGTTTCACATTTCCATAAGTTAATTTGGTTAGAGCACCACAAACAACCTTTAGTACAAGTTAGGCTTGTCCTTTTTTTTCCAGAAGACTGTGTCTACTCTCTTCTAGGCTGCTCAGTCTAATGAAAGGTCTCCTTTATAAAATAAGAGGTATGTTTCAAGGTAAAGTCCCTCCTCCTCCTGCTCCACTCAGGACTCCGAATTTGGCTTTGGCTCTCCTAGGGCTCATTTCATCACATGGCAAACATTCTCTGCTGGGTTATCTCATGTGACTTCTGAGTAATTTATTTGGCTGTCATTTATGAGATAGAGATCAACAAATAGATACGTAGATAGAAAGATATATATATATATATATATATATATATATATATATATATATGTGTGTGTATAGAGAGAGAGAGAGCTTTTTAATAATATATCAGTTCATCTGAGCTCCAGTTCAGGTAGCATGTTGATGTATGCTTTCTTTTCCTCTCACCTTTCCCCTTTTTTATGGTTGCTTAGATAGATAGATAGATGGATAGATAGATAGATAGATAGATAGATAGATAGATAGATAGACAGACAGACAGACAAAATCAATAGATATGTGGATTTATACAATAAAAGGTCATTACTATTCCAAAACATCCACATTGATTGGACACCACAATCAGCACGCCCATTGCAAGTCAAACATATCCCAACAGAAAAAAGTCTGGTCATTTAACTATTATTGAGTTCCCACACTATATGCTATTAGGATATGCTATCTTCAAATATTTTAAGTGAGGCAATGCAACATATGAGAAAAAAATCAGGACATTCTGTAAAACTCTGGAAAGGTGTGTTTCAAGGTAAAGTCCCTCCTCCTCCTGCTCCACTCAGGACTCCACATTTGGCTTTGGCTGTCCTAGGGCTTCAGCTTCTAGTGATGCTGTTATTTGTGAAAAAAAAATAAATAAATAAACAAATAATAAAGAGACACTGAGGCAAACCAATATTGTTACTCTGTCATCACTGGCAACTACCTAGCACTGTACTGATGTGTTGCACAAGCATGCAGACATGCAGATTATATGTATGCACATTACATAGGTAAACAGCAAAGAAGGCGAAGAACACTATAGTGTCATTATACAATGACATTGGGCAGGATTCACGAAGCCTCCGTGTAAGAGTTACAAGGCTTACACGGAGGCTGCAGTTAAACGGTGTAACGTCAGCATGTCATGCATATGCATGAGGGCATGCTGAATCACACCTAAGGCTTACACGGTCCGTGGAAGACAGTAGGGGGCGTGTCCGTAGGCCGAGCCCTGCAAGCAGACACGCCCCCCCCAGAAGAGTAAATGTGCTTAAAGAAAACCCCCACGACAGAGTACATGGAAATGTGAATAAACACAACACAACACATGCCCCCACAGACTATGAACATAAAATTATATAAATGAACATGTTATATTTGTTTTAAATTGTAAAGATGTTTGCCCGTGAGTGCGCTCGTTTGCGTGGGCGTGCCCGTAGCTCAGCCACAGTTAGCAGTAAGTGGAAAAGCATATAAGAACTAACTATGCAAAGTAAGCCAACAAGCAATAGCGTAGCGGTAGAGACGTCAGCTGAAGAGCAGGCAGTCATGGTTCGAGCCCCTACAACATCAATATTTATTTTTAGTGAAATAAGCACGAAACAAGTCCCTGACATATATGCACACATATAAAATTATATTTTATGTAAAATGTAATGAAATAGGTCATTTATTTTGAAGAAATGTGAGATAACAAAATAATAACAAATGCCAGATGTGCCTATAGCTGAGTTACAGTTTAACAAGGTGAGTGCATCTGCCCGTAGGTGAACAGTGGTATAACAGGTGTAAAATGAGTGGCATAAGGTGAGCAGTAGTCCAACAGGTGCAAAATGAGTGCCCGTAGGTTAGCCATGGTTTAACACAAAGTCAAAGTTTACCACAAAATCCAAGTAATGAAAAATGTCCAGAGTTAAAGACCACCGACCAAGAAAAGTATAGTAAATACTGTCTTTAATGGACGTAACAAGGATGCAAAGCAAACAGCAATCAAAATTGAATTAACACACTGAAACTGTGTGCCCTTAGCTGAGCTGAGCGTAATATGCGTGCTGACAGCAAAATGAGGTGTAAACCAGCGTAACCCGTTTGCGCGGAGCTGCGCACCGCGCCAACAAGCTAACCGACGGGCAACGTTGAGCAAGCTGTAACAAAACTGCCTTTACACAGACACACCCCCTAGCCTGTCTAGACAGTCATAAAATATAAAAAGCAGTGGCCAGGTTCGAACCCAGGACACCATGCACCATAGTCACGGTACTGAACCACTAAGCCATGACAGCTGCACCTAGAAATGCAGTAATAGCAAATATATAGGAATGAATAGAAAGAGGAGCATGACAAAGCAGGTTTTGTGAAGCTGATACAATTCCAAAATGGCCAATCACAGATAAGTGCGGGAAAAACGGCATATATAAGCCCCATAGACGGGAATACACAGCATAACCGATTGTAGAACTGACTTGCAGCCAGAATGTCAGGAGTAGGTGAGGGTAGTTGCTTCCGAGCACAGAGGTGGGGCATTGAGGAGTCCAGATATATGGTCTGGCTCCTTGTCCACAATCATGAGGCCCAACTCATGCAGGGCCAGGTCCTGTGGGGAGCATATAGGGCTGAGGCATGGGACTGGTTGGCTCATGATCTCACCAGTGCCACAGGGATTCCAAGGACTGGTGAGCAGGTCCGTCACCACAATGCGGACCTGAAGAGATGTAAGCAGGACCAACTGTACCTTTGGATCCAGGAGGCCCGGCAAATGCCCAATGCCCCACTACTGAGTAAGTTACATCTAATTATGTATGTAAGAAATTAACCTAGCTGATATTATGGAGATGTGTATTCCAATATTAATTTATTTATATTACAGCTGCAGGTGTCTGTTCTGCGAACCGCAGAGCCTATGGCGATAGGCTGGTGCGGTTGCGCCACCAGGCAGGTCAGTAATCCTCTCCCTGTAACTGTAAATAAATATAAAGTATGACAGTTAGCAAAAGAGTGCAGTGTAGTCACTAAGTAATAAAATGTGCAAGTAGCAGTGTAAGAGTGTTTGCAAGTATTGCTTGATTACAAAAGTGTGTTGCAGTCTGTAATCCAAACAGAAAAATGAAAATGTCTGAAATAAAGTCTGAAATAAAGATGCCCCACCTGTAATATAATAGTACACAACCTGCAGCAGGCTGAAAAGTACAGCTGCAGAATATGAGCAAATCACATGTGTGAAATATATCCCTGTTGAAATACTGAAACATGACAGAAGTGAGACTGTTGGAAAGGATTGTAATAACTACAGGTAAAACATGTCAATAAAGCCTAGAAGTAAGTACCATCCTGAATTGTAAAAATAAAACAAGTGAGAGAGTGTGAGAAAGAGTTATGAATCCACCAAGGTGAGCAGTAGTCCAACAGGTGCAAAATGAGTGCCCGTAGGTTAGCCATGGTTTAACACAAAGTCAAAGTTTACCACAAAATCCAAGTAATGAAAAATGTCCAGAGTTAAAGACCACCGACCAAGAAAAGTATAGTAAATACTGTCTTTAATGGACGTAACAAGG